>NC_089808.1:19037733-19340546 GCF_029633855.1 Hoplias malabaricus
ATTTACAGGTATTAAAACAGCAAAACTGAAACTAGACCTAGGCTATATCATATAGGTTTTAATTTGACATGTCATTAAAAACTGCAATGGTAAATGTTAAAGACTTAAAATAATTTATATTCTCATCATTTAGGCAAGTGCCACAGCTGCTGATTTTGAAACCCTTAACCTGCTTGTGAGTCCTCAGATGTTTATTCTGGGTATGTATATATAATTGCAAGATACTCCAGAATGAGAAAAGTTTAAGAAACATTTGAATTAATTACAGTGGAATTTTTGACCAATGCAAGATGTTTGCTGACAGTGGAAGGACAAGTGACCTATGTTTGCTCAAGCCTCCATTAATTTCTGGAAAGGCAGCCCTATTCTCCTTGTACTCAAGTTTCAATTTCCAATATCGACAGGAAATTTAACATATAATTGAGTTAATCCAGAAGTAAAAAATTGTATTCTTTGTATTTTTTTCTTTCTTTCTCTCTCTCTCTACTTGTTTACTTCCTTCTCTGAATTAAACTAGCCTCTATTTCATGTTATCTTACCTGTAATTAAAAGTATTAATATATATAAAAATATGATAACTTTACTGATGCAGAAACCCCATGTATGAAAATGGATTAAAAAATTCTAAAATTATCTGGAGGTAACTGCTTAATAAAATTTTGACCCGTTTCTGTTGGATAATTCTTTATGAAATTATTATGAAGAGCAGATTACTGTCATCTGTTGCAACCATTTAATTCTAATTAGGGTCATTGTGGGAATCATTTGATGCAGTTGAAAACTGTGCTTTTGATATTTGAAATTAAAGGTCAAATACAGGATTTTCTGATTACAATGATACATTGAAATATTGCATAGCATATCAGTCTACATGGCTTTTAGATCAGGTATCAAATTGAAATTGCAGTACTTTTGGAAAAAAATGGTTTTGTTGAGTTCGTATTAATATCTATCCTCAGTCTTCACTGCAAAAAGTGTGAGCAAGCGACAACTAGGGCTGGGCGATATGACCAAAAATTAATATCTCGATATGCCTAAAAGAAATGGAGATATATGATACGATATGACATTATGAAAGCCATAACAAAATACAATGTCGAAGTATTAGTGTTTATTTTTAGCACCAAATAGGACATGCTGCATTATTTAACTATAATTATTAATGTAATTCACCCTTTATCTCACTCATTTGCTCTGATTACTTGCAGAAAAATAAACATAGCACAAAAAGTAAGGAAATTTGTGTCTGGTAGATTATTTCTTTGTTGTAACAGTGACCATAAGTCTTGCCCATGATGTCATCTGATCTTCCCCTTACTGTATCCTCTAAGTTTTGTGTACACAATTTTTATTGCAACTTTTTTGTGCCTTTATTTCCACATGCTATATTACTAACTATGGAATTTTTATTTTTATAGATGCCTCATTGGTACAAATCCCCAGGGTGGTCAACGTAAAGAGCAACCAAGTCATCCTGAACCATGCATCCGTGTGTATCCTCTCTTTAAAGAAACTGATGGACTTTGAATGAAATTTTATTTATAAACCGGATTCCAATAAAGTTGGGACACTAAACAAATTGTGAATAAAAACTGAATGCAATGATGTGGAGATGGCAAATGTCAATATTTTATTCATAATAGAACATAGATGACAGATCAAAAGTTTAATCTGAGTAAATGTAACATCTAAAAAAAAAATATGTTGATTCAAAATTTCACAGTGTCAACAAATCCCAAAAAAGTTGGGACAAGTAGCAATAAGTGGCTGGAAAAAGCTAATTGAGCATATAACGAACAGCTGGAAGACCAATTAACAATAATTAGGTCAATTGACAACATGATTGGGTATAAAAAGAGCTTCTCAGAGTGTCAGTGTCTCTCTGAAGCCAAGATGGTAAGAGGATCACCAATTCCACCATTGTTGCGCAGAAAGCTAGTGCAGCAATGCCAGAATGGTGTTACCCAGTGTAAAAAAGCAAAGATTTTTTAAAAAAAAGTTATCATCATCAACCGTGCATAACGTCATCAAAAGATTCAGAGAATCTGGAACAATTGCTGTGCATAAGGGTCAAGGCCGTAAAACTCTACTGGATGCTCGTGATCTCCGGGCCCTTAAACATCACTGCACCTCAAACAGGAATGCCACTGTCAAGGAAATAACAGAATGGGCTCAGAAATACTTCCAGAAACTTTGTCAGTGAACACAATCCACCGTGCCATCCGCCGTTGCCAGCTGAAACTCTACAGTGCAAAGAGGAAGCCATTTCTAAGCAAGCTCCACAAGCTCAGATGTTTGCACTGGGCCAGAGGTCTTTTAAAATGGAGTGTGGCAAAATGGAAGACTGTTCTGTGGTCAGATGAGTCACGATTTGAAGTTCTTCATGGAACACTGGGACGCCATGTCATCCTGACCAGAGAGGACAGGATAACCCAAGTTGTTATCAACACTCCGTTCAGAAGCCTGCATCACTGATGGTATGGGGTTGCATGAGTGCTTGTGGCATGGGCAGCTTGCATGTCTGGAAAGGCACCATTAATGCAGAGAACTATGTTCAGGTTCTAGAACAACATATGCTCCCATCTAGACATCATCTCTTTCAGGGAAGACCCTGCATTTTTCAACAAAATAATGCCAGACCACATTCTGCAGCAATCACATCATCATGGCTACGTAGGAGAAGGATCCGGGTACTGAAATGGCCAGCCTGCAGTCCAGATCTTTCACCTATAGAGAGCATTTGGCGCATCATAAAGAGGAAGGTGCGACAAAAAAGGCCCAAGACGATTGAACAGTTAGAGGCATGAATGGAAGAGAATTCTTATTTCTAAACATGAGAAACTGGTCTCCTCTGTCCCCAGACGTCTGTTGAGTATTGTAAGAAGAAGGGGGAATGCCACACGGTGGTAAAAAATGGCCTTGTCCTAACTTTTTGGGGATTTGTTGACGCCATGAAATTTTGAAACAACATATTTTTCCCTTAAAATGATAACATTCTCTCAGTTTAAAATTTTGATCTGTGATTTGTGTTCTATTCTGAATAAAATATTAGATGTTGGCACCTCCACATCATTGCATTCAGGTTTTATTCACAATTTGTGTAGTGTCCCAACTTTTTTGGAATCCGGTTTGTATATTCAGCACATACTGCCATAATCAGAACTCAATAAAAATCAGTAAATTAATCAGAATATAGCTACACATAAAGAGTAAAGTAGTCTTCCAATGCTCAGAGTGTGTACAACTCGGACAAAGAATCACATATATTTTAAAGATATTGGGAACATAAAAACATCACATCATATACACCCATTTCTGGAAATTTGGGACTAGTATGGTATTGATTCCATAATTTTTAATGTTTTTAATGACTTTTAATGCTTTCTTCTATTAATCGTTTTTTTAACCATGGGTTCGTTTTTGTCAATTTTTTGTCTTTTTTAATAATATTGCTTTTTATAAATGTGTTTTTTGTTTTTTTGATCATTTTTTGTCATATATTTTTACATTGTATTAATTGTTGCTGCTTTTTAGCAGTATTTTATTTTGCTGCTGTTTTTAAATTTTTTTATATTATTTATGTATTTTTATTTTCTGTCTTTTTTTAAGTTCTTTTACATGGGGTCCTTTTTTATTTTCCATGGTGAGTGAGTGTGTTGCCTGCTGAAGAGCGCTACTGTCTATCATTGAGTCCTGGCATATTCAAGGCCTTAGTGTGTGGTTTACAAAGCTGAGGAAGATAAGATAATTGCATTTGTTGCATGCAAACTTTCTATTCACACATGGGGCAAATATACTAATGGTTACAAATCAGAGGCTTAGTCAAAACTTAGCTTAATATGAACATTCATTTGTAAAATACACTAATGAGCCAAAACATCAAAATGGCTGATAAAATGATTGTTCTCACAGCTACATTAGCAGCAATTTGTTGCCGGACCACCTGCCTGGCTGGCCTAGAAGAGGCATTTGCGCTTACTAACTGACAGACACCTAATATTGTAATGTGCATATGCAAGTAGGAACTGTTAATTTAGCAGAAGTTAGGTGCCACCACTACATCATTTGTTAGTTCAGACATATTTCACATTCCAGTTTGTGAACTAAATCTGGAACCGTTCAGCGGTGACTAGAGGTCTTCATTTCCCTGGACAAATATTCTTTTTGGGACCTAAAAATGCATGCTCAAGGGATTAGAGGGTTGAGAGCTGAATTGGGACACACTTGCCCTGCTTCAGTGCTCCACTGTCCACCGCGTTGAACAGATCAGTGTTTTACTGGAGCCTCAAACAGAAATGTGTTGGAACGTTGCTGAGGTAATATTTATCATAGTCTCTTCTTTATGTTTGGAGAATGTTTCTGTGACCCAGCCTTTTGTTGTGAATTAGTTAAAGCACTTTTTTATCAGTTGGACCCTTATAGAAATGTAAGTCCGTACATAAATATCTAGTTCCCAGCGGTGCCCTGTTTCTCAAGTGTTGATTACTTGGTTGATAAAATCTTAAGGTGTTTGGTTTTAGAAATGTTGGAAAACGTAAATGCTGTTATGTTGCTTTCTAGTAAATGAGTTGCTTCAATTTCATCTCAACATGGAGCTTCTGATTTGTAGCTTTGTATAAACAGAAAATAAAAGGGTTTCCATGATCATACACTGTCAGCAGCTGACAAGATAAACTATTTCTATAGTTATTATTTCAAACAAAGATATTTATATAACGCCCCAAAGACCTTCCAATGACAATGGTATTTATTTTGTGCTTTTCTGTTTTTGAAATACCAGAAAAACCTCTGTGACAATGGCTATATGGCTAATGGCGGTCTGGCTAAACTAGACTTGCCTAGTTTCTCTTTGCTTTTGTTGTTTCTCTGTTCTCATAACACACCCACTAACAAATTTAGGAGGAGTCTTTACATGAGAAGGAGCGACTAAATCTATCCTCATTTTCTGAACTCTGCAGCCTCCATGATGTCTCTGTGCTTTCTGACTGTATTAATGGTCCTGCTAGGTATGTAATATTAAATAGGTTTCTATCTATGTAAAGCACATTGTCAATATCTGTATTTGTGTCCATAATTTAATTTGTGGTGGTGTGTTTGAGTAGGTTTGTGATAAATGTGTGTGGGCAGCAATTTATCTTTTACACATTAGTAGGTTTTTGTAAACAGTTTTTTAAAGTTCTTATTCTTTCACAGGGAAAGGTTCTGCACAGTCAATAGCACCATTGCAGAACAAAAGACATGCTTTTAAAGAGGAGACAGTTACTCTTTCCTGCAAATATGATGGTGTGAGCCTTTCAGACTATTTACATTGGTATCGACAGTATCCTGGATACAGACCAGAGTTTTTACTGATGATATTACCAACAGAAACAAAATCCGTGAGCAAAGCAGTCCCTCCCTTTGAACGAATGGACGCTGAAGTGAATGTAACAGGAAAAATAGTGGATCTGGTGATCTCCTCTGCTGCAGTATCAGACTCTGCTCTCTACTACTGTGCCATGAGGCCCACAGTGACAGGAAACCCAGCTCCAGTGTACAAAAACTCATAAGCTGTAAGCACCTTCCTGCGCATAAACTTATATCAGATTTCTAACATGTCCACAGCAGTTCATAATTAATCCTTTCACAAAAATCTGAATTATATGTGTGTCAGTTTATCTTTTGATTTCTCCTGCTTATTCCTCTCTATTATCAGTGTTGTTTGAGTTTGCAAACACTCCTTTGCCTAATGTTTCTTCTGAAGACAAGGGTATCAAGGGCTTTTGTCCAGTTTGGGGCCTACCTGCCTGACATCTGACCAGCATTGAAGAGAAGGCACATAACAGTACACAATCAGATAGGATTATTTATACTCAGGAATATTATTTCAATCTTTCTCATGTATGTTGAAGCAGAAACATTTTAAAGCCCCCATTGTCAATGCTAGAATGACTGAGCATAGTCAACCAAGAAAAAAATATCCAGTGTCCTGAGTCTACTGATGAATGACAAGAGGATGATCAACATAAAGTGAGCATCAACAGATGAGCTATTTATGTTGCTCCCTTTTAGTGTAACTAATAAACCTTATTACTTGACACACAGAGGGAGGAGGACAACTTCTTGTTGATTTACTCACTTATTTATTTCAACTACTGCCACACTAGTTACATTGCCCTAGTGGCGGTCTGCCCTCTGGTGGGTTCATTGTAAATAGGACATCTCTAGGTTCATACATCACACTATTTTCTCTGGCTTTTTTTTTCTCTGACTACAGTGTGTAATTGTAGAATTACAAAGCTTTCACCTTTCTTCATAATAGTTTATTTTCATGATGCAGTGGCAGATTCTCTTAAATTACCAAAGAATTTTGAAGCAGTCCCAAGACCACGTAGCTGTGTTTTATCAGTGTAGCAAGAAAGTTTCTTATGCAGTGCCAACTGAAGTCTCAAATGTCACATTAATTCATCACTTTATATTTTTTTTTGAAATAAGGAAATAAGAAAGGATTTTATCTTAAAATCTTTATTTCTCAAGATTCATTTGACAGTATTGAGCACTGTATATGATAAAGGACTGACATCCTTTGCAATCTTGATTGAAAAAAAATGTTTTTTAATTGTTTGAGCATTGCCTTAATTTGTGAAAAATATTTCTTTCAAACATAGAGTCTACAGTGCATCCTGCTGCAGGACCGAAGAGCATGTTAAAGAGAATCATGCACAAGCCACTTGTGGCTTCCTTTACACATCATTGGTAAAACTGAAGATGTTTTCTTAGAATCTAGCTATGATCAATGCATACAATACTGTGACCAATTGACTAACAACAACAACAGGAATGCAATGAGGGGAATCTACCAAAAGAGGGCAGGTTTAATCTAGATGTACTATAAAGAGAATAGGTAAGAACTGCCTTCCTGTCTGGAAACACTGATGGAAGACTTACTGTTAATAGCTCAGATTGACCAGTTATCTACCCTCCATTCCTAGCATCTACTACACTCCACAGCTGCAACCACATATTTGTGGCATTAATCATCCATTACTCACAGTGGAGTGAGTTCTATTGGTGTTTTGCTTTGAGATCCCACCCTCTGTCCAAACCCACAATGTTGCCTGCAAACCACAGCTAACTCAAACGTAGAATCATTCGATGATTAAGTGATCGAGCAAACAGAGATATTAGTTTTTGCCAGACGTAAAACGCCTCAGTGTCCTTCTAAAAATAACCATGACAAAAGACTAAGTTAAACAAAAGGAAACTTGCACATGTATTTGTAGAAGTAGAAAGTAACTAATTACATTTACTCGCATTACTGTAACTGAGTAGTTTGTGTGTGTGTGTGTGTAATTGTACCTTTAAGGCGTTTTTAAAATCTGTAACTTCACTTTTACTTAATGTACTGCTCTCAGACTGCAAACAGATGCGCGCAGAAGAGGCTAAAGTGTTTATTAACAATAAGGGCAATCCAACAGAGTAGTCTTGAACACACAAAGGGTAAATACATTAGCAAGGCAAAACACAGTCGTAAACACTAGAGGCAGTCCTAATAGTCGAAACCAGAAAGAGTATCACCGTTATCTGAATGGGAGGGGCTCTCTCTCAAACACACACACATTCTCTCTCTCTCTCTCTCTCTCTTAACTGATTTAAAACGTATTCCGGACGTCCACTGACAATATTAATTTGTCCCAAAATAACAGACACATTTTGGACGTCCACTGACGTTAACTGGTCCTGAAGTAACTGACTTGTTTAAAACGCATTTTGGACGTCCACTGATGTTATCAATTGGTCCTGAAATAACTGACTTGTTTTCAATTAATTTTGGACTTTCAATTCATTTTTCCACTGACGTTTAAAATATGTCCTTGACGGACCGACTACTTTTAGACCTTTTTTGAACGTCCAGGGACGTTCCTTGTTTACTGGGTATTTTATTAAATTACAATGAGATCTGAAATCATCTTATTGGTTTAAGAGGTCTAAAAGACATTCTCATCCTCATTACATTACCATATTTAACTTATATGCCCAGATGTCTTATAATTAGTTATATCCATCCATCCATCCATTATCTGTAACTGCTTATCCAATTTAGGGTCGCGGGGGGTCCAGAGCCTACCTGGAATCATCGGGCGCAAGGCGGGAATACACCCTGGAGGGGACGCCAGTCCTTCACAGGGCAACACAGACACACACACATTCACACCTACGGACACTTTTGAGTCGCCAATCCACCTGCAACGTGTGTTTTTGGACTGTGGGAGGAAACCGGAGCACCCGGAGGAAACCCACGCGGACACGGGGAGAACACACCAACTCCTCACAGACAGTCACCCGGAGCGGGAATCGAACCCACAACCTCCAGGTTCCTGGACCTGAGTGACTGCGACACTACCTGCTGCGCCACCGTGCCGCCTATAATTAGTTATATTAAAACACAATTGCTACCATATGTCTTGAGTTTAAAAATAGTCTGCTTATTTAGGACTCTTATATATGTATTACACTCTGAGAATAACTAGTTTTGAATCTTATATGAAATGTGATTTTTATCTAGTTTCTCTGGACAAAGATAAACATCTTAAAACAGAGCTGTAAGTTCCCAGTGTTTCAGCTCTGCCTCACACCAAACCCCTGTAGGAGGGACTGAGACTCCGTTGGCTGCGGCACTGAATAATTGACAGAACACTCTGGTTGGATTGGCTTAATACAAGTGATAAGCGCGTTCTTTGTTTAGTATCTGCTCCTTTGTCTGAGGAAGCGCAGCGGAGCTGTCTGTCTCAAATCATCCTCGGTCTTAACCTTAAAAATACGGGATAAAACGCGTCACGTATCGATCCAAAGCACAACGCAAACACATACATACATATCCCATATATGTACACATACATACATATCCCATATATGTACACATACATGTATCCCATATGGACTCTAAAATTTGCGTTGTGTTTTGGATCGATACGTGACGCGTTTTATCCCGTATTTTTGAGGTTAAGACGGATGATTTGAGACAGCTCCGCTGCGCTTCCTCAGACAAAGGAGCACTCCGGCCATACATGTAATATTCCTTGTTTATTTAAACATTTATTTCTTAATTGGCTGATTTGTTGTTTATTTGAAGGTTGTTACAGTTCGTTTCTAACTAAGCCTACATATTTTTCTTTATTTATTTATATTAGCGCGAGTTTAAAACGCTTAATATCCCTGCGGAGGCTGACGCACAGATAGAAGCCTAACCAACCTTCACAGGAATTATGTAAAATATCTATGGCTCCTAAGTTATAAACAGGACAACTGTGTGAAATGTAGGGCTCTGGAATTTGATCCAGTGCAAATAATTAATCTATTTTGGTGTCTTGTGTTTAAATGACAGCTATGAGCTTCTAGTGCTCAGCCGAAAAGATGATGCACGCCGTTTACGTCAACATTTCCTTACACTCGCTTAATAATCCATATGTACACAGTGTGATCAACACTGAACTGATATCTTTTGTCTTTACGGATTAAATAAGGTCATTTTACTTCATGTGCAGTGAGTGCAGTCATTAGTACCAGGGCTCGCACATTATAGTTTTGGCAAAAGGCAGCGGGCTTCTACTGAGACCCCAGAGAATCAATTCCTTGTTCGTGTGCACGAATAACTAATTCGTCCACTCGAATTAGCTAAAATGTGCGCACTAATAACTATTTCGTTCACTGGAAGTATCTGAATCTGCGCACGAATAACTAATTCGTTCACTCAAATGAGCTAAATCGCGCACAAATTGCAATTCGTTCACTGGAATTAGCTATAACGTGTGAACGAACTGTAAATCGTTCACTCGAATTATTATTATTTTTTTACCCATGTCCCCTCCAGGGCTCCATATGTTATGACTCGATTTGCACCAATTCATTTTATTTATCTCCCATACTTGCATATTCTATGTGTGTATTAACTTCACTGCACTTTTTTCCACATTTCTCTATTAGAGGTATTATAGCTCTTCATTTATAAAAGCACCTGGCTGCTATGACAACTTAGAAAACAAATATCCCTTTAATAGGAATATGATATTGAATATAGCATAGACATAAATTAAACTATTTTAATAGTCATGTTCATATTTTCAGGCATCTCAATTAGCAGTTTATTTAGGTTGTAAAATTATTCCATTAATTCAAATCAACAGGTTTGGAATGTATTTTCCCTTGTCCTTTTTGTACTACACAGGAGAGACACCCCTAAGTGTTTGAAGTGTGTTTATTGGAATTCCTTTCTAGCAAGCGTGTGCAGGCCAGTCAAGTTGTGCACACTGTTCACGCCAGTCAAGTTCTTCGAAACCAAACTTGCTCTTCCATGTCTTTATGGACCTTGCTATTTTGCATTGGTGTGCAGTCATGTTGGAAAAGGAAAGGGCCATTCCCAAATTTGGGATCATGAAATTGTCCAAGATTTATTGGTATGCTGGTGCATTGAATTTCTTTCATTGGAATGAAGAGGCTGAGCTCAACTCCTGAAAACAACCCCACAACATACTTTACACTTGTGTAGTGGAAAGAGGACAAATAGGCTGAATAGGTTGATCCCCCTCAGGATTATGGATTATTCTAATCATTTGATCAGAGCAAGCCAAAGACTCTCCATCTGCCCTCCAAGTTCCTGATCACCAGGAATCCTATGGTCCTCATCTTGGGCCATAACAACTGTAATAAAATCACCACACACACACACACACACAGATGTTCGTCTGTTTGGAGACAAAAGCCATCAACATCCACTGTTGAGAAATGATCCAGTTTAATCCTGTGATGCACATAGGAAGGGCGGCCCTCACACTAAATAGTCTGTTTCACATCATTAGTTACAACCCCTGGCAAAAATTATGGAATCACCATGTCTGAGGATGTTCCTTCAGTTGTTTAATTTTGTAGAAAAAAAGCAGATCACAGACATGACAAAAAACTAAAGGCATTTCAAATGGCAAATTTCTGGCTTTAAGAAACACTAAAAGAAATCAAGAAAAATAATTGTGGTAGCCAGTAACAGTTAGATTTTTAGAACAAGCACAGGGAATAAATTATGGAATCACTCAATTCTGAGGAAAAAATTATGGAAGTACCCTGCAAATTTTCATTACAAACGCTAACACCTGCATCAGATTAAAGCTGCTCATTAGTATGCAGGTAAAATGGAGTGATCACACCTTGGAGAGTTTTTGCAACAAGTGAGCTGACATGAATCATGGCTCTAACACCAGAGATGTCAATTGAAACAAAGGGGAGGATTATCAAACTCCTTAAAGAGGGTAAATCATCGCACAGTGTTGCACGAGATGTTGGTTGTTCAGTCAGCTGTGTCTAAAACCTGGACCAAGTACAAACAACATGTGAAGGGGGTTAAAGGCAAGCATACTGGTAGACCAAGGAAGGTAGATCAAAGCATCAAGACAGAAAACAGAAAAAGCAATATGCCTTGAAAACAGAAAATGTACAACAAAACAAATGAGGAAGAAATGGGAGGAAACTGGAGTCAACGTCTGTGACCGAACTGTAAGAAACCGCCTAAAGGTAATGGGATTTACATACAGAAAAGCTAAAAGAAAGCCATCACTAACACCTAAACAGAAAAAATCAAGGTTACAATGGGCTAAGCAAAGGCAATCGGGGACTGTGGATGACTGGATGAAATGCATATTCAGTGATGAATCTCGAATCTGCACTGGGCAAGGTGACGATGCTGGAACTTTTGTTTGGTGCCGTTCCAATGAGATTTGTGCAGATGACTGTCTGAAGAAAATTTGCAAATTTCCACAGTCATTGACGATATGGGGCTGGATGTCAGGTAAAGGCATGGGGGAGATGGCTGTCATTACATCTTCAATAAATGCACAGGTTTACATTGACATTTTGACACTTTTCTTATCCCATCTATCGAAAGGATGTTTGGGGATGAGAAAACATTTTTCAAGACGATAATGCATCTTTCCATAGAGCAAAGTCTGTGAAAACATTCCTTGTAGAAAGACACACAAGGTCAATGTCATGGCCTGCATACAGTCTGGATCTCAATCCAATTGAAAATCTTTGGTGGAAGTTAAACAAATTGGTCCATGACAAGGCTCCAACCTGCAAAGCTGATCTGGCAACAGCAATCAGAGAAAGCTGGTCAACCAGATTGATGAAGAGTACTGTTTGTTACTCATTAAGTCAATGCCTCAGAGACTGCAAGCAGTTATAAAAGCCAGAGGTGGTGCAACAAAGTACTAGTGATGTGTTGGAGTGTTATTTGGTTTGTCATGATTCCATAATTTTTTCCTCAGAATTGATTGATTCTATAATTTATTCCCTGTGCTTGTTCTAAAAATCTAACTGTTACTGGCTAGCACAATTATTTTTCTTGATTCTTTTAGTGTTTCTTAAAGCCAGAAAGTTGCCATTTGAAATGCCTTTAGTTTTTTGTCATGTCTGTAATCTCCTTTTTTCTACAAAATTAAACAACTGAAGGAACATCCTCAGAGACTGGTGTTTCCATAATTTTTCCAGGGGTTGTATTAGGCTGGTGACCATAGCCCATCAAATGGCTCTTTCTAAGTTACAGAGAAGTCAATCATGTGATCCAGCATTCTCACACATCCTGGTCGACCATATCCTGATAACTAACTCGTAAAACATGTAACATGATGAAGCCCAGGACTTTCCCAAAACAATCTATCACCCTAAATGTCGGGCCCAATGAGATGTTAAAGTGACCTCTTTCTCAACCCTCTTCTAAAAGACAGCTGTTGAGATCTCAATATTAAAAATCCTCTGTCTTACCGATAACTTCAAGAAAACACCTACATCAAACAACAGGACTTTATGTGACAACCAATCTGATACCACACTCCTTTATTTGAATGTGTATTTGAGATTGGACATTCATAATAAAAACCGGAAGAAAAACAGCATGGACCAACGGTGACTCCAAGTGGACATTTGAGAAACAATACTTCACAAACCTTCACTTCTCCATTAAAATTACATATCTATAGATATATCGCCACATATTTAATCCAATCAAAAGCTTTGTCAATCTAATCTAAATGTATGTAACCGTGCTTGCATGATTTGGTATGACGGCCTGTAACAAGAAGGAGATGAACTCCTTCCTCAAGCTAAATGTGTATGAATTAATCTCTAATAAATAGATTAGTCTTTGTGTGCCCATATTAATGCACTCAATTTATTAATCCAGAAAAGAAATCAACACTAAAACATAAAAGAGGTTTTATCCACTACTATAATCCTAAGATGCTGATGACAATCAGGGATGGCAGCCTTTTTACAGGACTACATTAAATTATTTCCTTAACCACACTGTTCCACATTATAAGATGCAGCGCTTCTGAATGTTAACACACCAGAGAGAACAGTTTCCCCACAATCATAGGCATTGCCTTTAAATAATGCTGTCATGTTTAAGTGCTTGAAATCTAAAATTTGTAGTTGTAGCCTTTCAGCTTAAAGTTCAGCTTTTATTCTCCAAATTCTTACATTCTGTGAGGTAGAGGTCATGAAATACAAGTAAATTTTACTTTAAGGCCATCTTGACTAACATTTATCTAAAAGAAAGTTGGCCCATAAAAAATTAAACAACATAATCTATGTAACATAATCAATAGTTAGGAGGTGGGGCCAAGTAGAAGTGAAGGAGGTGGAGAGCAAAGGCACTAAAGTGGTTTTCATCCTGGATTTTTAATCTTCTGTCACTGCAGTGTCTTTATTCTACCACTAAATTGGAAGATCATCATGATGCAATGTGCTCATTTTATTCTTATAACACTTGAAGGTGTGTGGTTATGTGAGACTGTGCACATACTACATTTACTACATTACTTTAGACTTTGTTACTTGTTTGTGTTTGAGGAATTAATGTTTGGTTTGGTTGGTTTAAAATGTCGCTGTTTTTGTTTCAGGTGGAACTTTTGCAAATACAATAACCCCATAAATTGAAGAACATGGAAAAAAAAAAAAGAAAAAACTGAAGAACATGTTTCATTGGGTGACAGTGTTACTCTCTCCTGCAGCTACAGCAGTGCATATAGGCTTCACTGGTATCGCCAATATCACTCATCTAAACTAGAATTTCTAATGTACATATTTACACCAGGGAGTACAAGTGCTGCACCCTCTGGCTTCTCTGCTAAAATTCAGAATAACAGAGTGGATTTGATGATATCCTCTGCTACAATATCACATTCAGCTGTCTACTACTGTGCTTCTAGAGCCCACATTGACAGAAAACTCAGGTTCACTGTACAAAAACAGATTGTTTGATGGTCCTGGTCCACAAATGAAAATAAATCACATAATGTCAATGTCTACGATTGTGGCATAATGCTGTTATCTCTGTGTCTTTTATGATAGAATGGTCCTTTTGGGGATACATATGACTGCTGTTTGTGCATGGCTGAAAATCAACTTGTCTATAATTTTATTCCATTTGAAGTCCCAATGAAAGTCATTTGTAACTTGAGTTGTTTACTTTTGTATCACTTTTTGGTCTGTATTTACTTTCATATAGAGTGCAGGCTCCCAAATGTTTCCCAAAGTTCCTACCTAAATAATAATTACACAATTTCCAGCATGCAAAACAGGCTGGAGATCTAGTAATTTGTGAGGAAACATCTTCTGAGTTTTATAAAATGTTTATTTAATTTCTCAATGTCCATTTGCTTGTCTCGTACGTGTAGTTTGTGATATCAGTTATCTCTATCAGAATGATCATTCATCATTCACATAAAGTAACTATACAGGGTGGGCCATTTATATGGATACACCTTAATAAAATGGGAATGGTTGGTGATATTAACTTCCTGTTTGTGGCACATTAGTATATCGGAGGGGGGAAACTTTTCAACATGGGTGATGACCATGGCGACCATTTTGAAGTTGGCAATTTTGGATCCAACTTTTGCTTTTTCAATAGGAAGAGGGTCATGTGACACATCAAACCTATTGGAAATTTCACAAGAAAAACAGTGGTGTGCTTAATGTAACTTTATTCTTTCATGAGTTATTTACAAGTTTCTGACCACTTATAAAATGTGTTTAAAGTGCTGCCCATTGTGGTGGATTGTCAATGCAACCCTCTTCTCCCACTCTTCACACACTGATAGCAACACCACTGGAGAAATGCTAGCACAGGCTTCCAGTATCTATAGTTTCAGGTGCTGCACATCTCGTATCTTCACAGCATAGACAATTGCCTTCAGATGACCCCAAAGATAAAAGTCTAAGGGGGTCAGAACGGGAGACCTTGGGGGCCATTCAACTAGCCCACGACAACCAATCCACTTTCCAGGAAACTGTTCATCTAGGAATGCTCGGACCTGACACCCATAATGTGGTGGTGCACCATCTTGTTGGAAAAAACTCAGGGGCCGTGCCAGCTTCAGTGCATAAAGAGGAAAACACATCATCATGCAGCAATTTCGCATATCCAGTGGTCTTGAGGCTTCCATTGATGAAGAATGGCCCCACAATCTTTGTATCCCATATACCACACCATACCATCAAAATGTGCAGCACCTGAACCTACGGATACTGGAAGCCTGTGCTAGCATTTCTCCTGCGGTGTATATGACATTTCCACCACAGTCTACTAACTATTATTACCAGTAGATTGACCAGAGGAGGATAGGTCACCCCTTGTGAGCCTTGGTTCCTCCCAAGGTTTCTTCCTCAGCTGAGGGAGTTTTTCCTTGCCACTGTTGCCCCTGGCTTGCTCACTTGGGGGTTTTTACATTTTTTTTACATTTCATGTCAAATCTTTGTCTTACTGGAATTCTGTGAAGCTGCTTTGTGACAACATCAGTTGTAAAAAGCGCTATACAAATAAATTTGATTTGATTTGATTCTACTCCTATTTTTATTTTTTTTACCTAATAAATGAACAGGAAATGAAAGGAAACAAATCTATATCCATTTCATAGCTACCAAATTGTAGGAAATCATACAAATGCATAACAATGGTTGTAGTTATCTTTCTTGATTGAACTTCTGGGTAACACTTATAGTATAATACAGCCCGTGTCTTAACGTGTACTTACCCAGAATTTACCCGGTATTTACAGTGTACATTCTTACAGTCAGTACATCTAAGACACTTACTAGCCCGCGTTTTAACATGTACTTCCCTGGCACTTACAATGCATTTCCTCGCTTTTTTATGCTGTACATTCCGGCGTTTTAAGGGAAAATTAACTCATACTTATAGTATACCTTCACATAACTTACGGATACTTTATATGGATTGGTAAATATCGAATACTTAAGGGCTCTTTCTGGTACTTAAATTTCGGGGAATATAAGTGTAATTTCCGATATTTTACCATGTAATTTCTCAAAATTTATGGTGTACATTCTATGTGTATGATGGTCATTGTTTGTTTTTATTCAGCAGGCAAGCTTCACTCACATTCTAAGGACTTTTTTTTTTTCTAATAATTATATCTTGTATTTCACTTAGCAGACTAGATAATGTAGTTCACCACAGTGAATAAATAGATAGATTTTTGGCCTGAAAATGTATTATATGTTCTAATGATTGCCATAAATCACATTAACCCACATATTTCCAACATCTAGGTATATACTGAGTATGTTTTGTGCAATTAAATCATTGTTTTATATGTTTTAAATGTGTTTACTCTTACTCGCGATTGAGTCCGAGGTGAGTTAAGGTGTCATTTAAGGTGGAATGTAAATTATGAAGTGAGATTACAGGTACTGATTGTTCGTAGAACATTGTTTTATGTTTTTTGTTGAATATAATTATCTTAAATTGTTACTTGTTGACATTGTTTAACCGTGTTTTGGGCACTTTGTGTAGACAAGGAAAATAAAAGCTTCACCTTACTATGATGTGTGGGTGTCTTAAATCCAATGGCAGAGCAAATCTTGAACGACACAACACAGATGTAAAGCTCACTCCCTGTTGTTTTTGTGTATTTACAGAGTAAACCAGGATACCAGTTGTCCACTACATAATCCAGCCCGCTCCCTGTTGTTTCCCTGTATTAATGGTATAAGAAGGAGAGAACAATTACTTAGTGGTTTCTTTATAGTTGTTGAATAAAAACATGTGTATAAAGCTTTGCAGGTCTTTTTTTTGTGTTATGAATATATATATATATATATATATATATATATATATATATATATATATATATATATATATATATATATATATATATATATATTTGTCTTTGGATGACAAGCCTTCCATCGCTGTGCACTTGAGCGGTAACTTTCTACTCATCCTGTCATGAGCATTATAGAACTGAACCTACAGACCTGCAAGGACATTTCAAAATTACAGAGCCAGTGCTCATCATATTATTCAGGACCATACAATGAAGTGTAAGACAATTAGAAGCATAATAAGCCCCTGAAATGTGAGTGCAGCTTGCCTGCTGAATAAAAGCGTAAAACAATGACCAAAGGCCCCAATTGTTAAAGTACCAGTAGGAACAGGTAAGTATTTTATACTGATTCAGATAAATCTTATTCTGTTTGTTATGGGAAGGCACACTGTGAATACCAGTTAAATCCTCTTTTAAAACGCTGAGGAGATGCAATAAATGTCAGGGACATTATTATTATTATTATCGTTACACTTATATAGCGCCTTTCTAGACACCCAAGGACGCTTTACAATCTACACTGCTCAGAACGCTCAATTCACACACACACTGGTGAGAAGCGGCAGCCAAACGCGCACAGCGTACTCTCGACCAGAAACGACCGTCCACCTGGAGGACTGCATCGGGCACTAGGGTTTAACCCAGGACAGAGCGCCAATCCATATCTGGGCTCACACATACAGACATTCATTCACACACCAGGACAGTTATTAGAGAAGCCAATTCACCTACCCTCCATGTTTTTGGACTGTGGGAGGAAACCGGAGCCCCCGGAGGAAACCCACGCAGACACGGGGAGAACATGGAAACTCCACCCAGATGGGACTTGAACCCAAGATCCCAGCGCTGGGAGGCGAACGTGCTCACCACCAAGCCACCGTGACGCCCACGTTTACATGACATACATGTAAAAATGCGAGCTGGTAAGTATTTTAGATGTATGCTGTAAATAGACTTGCAAAAAGATGCATTACATGTGAGGGATGTACTTGTAAAAACATATATTTTAGATGCACTGAATTGTAAGGGAGTTATGGGAAGATGCACTGTAAGTACCGACGCAGGCTGTATTGTAAAGCAATACCAACATTAGCTATGTTCATTGGTCATTTCATAGCTGCAAGACACTGTAGACCTGGCCACACAGTGGACTGTAAAATGTTTGGACAGATGGCAGGATGACAGGCAGGACCTCAGAGGGTGGAATCATAAGAGCTCCACATCAGACTGGGCACTTCTCATATATTGCTTTAGCAATGCTGTAAGAGGCAATAGTGTTTTAGCTTTGACTGTTTCCTTAATATATGATCACATACCCTGGACAATTTGGTCCAATTTAAACCTAAAGTACACACGCCCTAGACCTGCCTTTGTCCTGACCTCTTGTCATCCTTCACAGGTGTTCCTTGTTTGTAGTCATATAAATACTGACAATTTTGAGTTGCCAATCCACCTACCAACTTGTGTGGGAGGAAATATATCCCTTTGTTTCAGTGCTCTCTTTTCTGGTGGTGTGTGTGTGTGTGTGGACACATGTATCAGTCTCTGTAGTTTTTCTTATGTTTACACTCTATGGTTTTCGTTATGTCTACACCTGTGCATGGCTGTCCCCTGTTGGTTCCTTTCCTTGTTTGTTCCTGTTTAGTTTTGTTTGGTTTATCTTAGTCTGTGTTTTGTTTTTGTTTTTGTAAATAAAGTGTTGCTTGCATTTATGTCTGCCTCCTCGTCTTCTCTGCCCAGCCATGACAAGGATATGGAAAGGACAATTACAGTAGCAAAATACATAACACAGTACAAAACACAGCAGGAATAATAGCATGGGTTGGCCTAAGATGGGCTTCAGGAAATGCAGAGATTATAGGCAATAGAAAACAGGTGTGTTTTAAGGTTGGATTTGAATAGTGACAGAGAGGAAGAATGTTGAAATTCTTGAGGGAGGGAGTTCCAAAGGCATGGAGCAGACCTGGAGAAGGCTCAGTCACCAAGAATGTTGAGTAAACCGGCTGAGGAAGATCTGAGAGTGTGCTTAGGTGTGTACACAGTAAATTCACCAGTGTTAAAGTTAAGTGTTAACACTGTTAGTGTAATAATTTAACACTCTCAGTGTTAAGTTAACACTAATAGTGTTGATTTAACACTGGAGAATTTGTTGTGTAAGGGCGGCACGGTGGCGCAGCAGGTAGTGTCGCAGTCACACAGCTCCCGGGACCGGGTGACTCTCTGTGAGGAGTTGGTGTGTTCTCCCCGTGTCTGCTTGTGTTCTCCCTGTTTCCTCTGGGTGCTCCAGTTTCCTCCCACAGTCCAAAAACACACGTTAGTAGGATTGGCGACTCAAAAAAAGTGTCCGTGAATGTGTGTCTGTGTTGCCCTATGAAGGACTGGCGCCCCCTCCAGGGTGTATTCCTGCTTTGCGCCCAATGATTCCAGGTAGGCTCTGGACCCACTGCGACCCTGAATTGGATAAGCGGTTACAGATAATGAATGAATGAAAAGAATGAATTTGAAGGTCAGATAAATACGAAGGAACTAAATTATTAAGAGCATTGTAGGTGAGCAGGAGCATTTTGAACTGAATACAATATTTAACCGGGAGCTAGTGGAGGTTTTGGAGAACTGGGATGATGTGGTGGTGGGACCAGGAGTAGGTGTGGAGACAAGCAGCAGAGTGCTGGACCATTTGAAGTTTATGGAGTAGAGACGAGCTAATGCCAGAAAAAAGTGAGTTACAGTAATCGAGACGGCTGGAGATGAATGCATGAATAAGACATTCAGCAGGGGACTGAGAAAGAGATGGGCAAATTTTTGCAATGTTACAAAGGTGAAAGGAGGAGGTTTTAAATAACATTACACTTACATTTGACTCATGTGTGTCAAGGATGACATCAACCACAGGGGAGAGGGACGGAGCAACATAATAAATTGAGAGTGTGAGATAAGCATTTTTTTTAGGGTGGATTTGGAGCCAATGAGGATGAGATTAATTTTATTACTGTTAAGCATTAATGAATTGTGTGTCATCCACTGCATGATGTTTGAGAGAGAGAGTTCAAAATTAAAGAGTGGTGGGTTGCTGATGCTTACTGACAAATTGTTTCCTATCTGTTAAGTACAAACCGGATTCCAAAAAAGTTGGGACACTAAACAAATTGTGAATAAAAACTGAATGCAATGATGTGGAAATGGCAAATGCCAATATTTTATATAATATATATTAATATATATAATATTAATATCAAATCCCAAAAAAGTTGGGACAAGTAGCAATAAGTGGCTGGAAAAAGGAAATTGAGCATATAACGAACAACTAGAAGACCAATTAACACTAATTAGGTCAATTGACAACATGATTGGGTATATAAAGAGCTTCTTTCTGAAGCCAAGATGATAAGAAGATCACCAATTCCACCATTGTTGCGCAGAAAGATAGTGCAGCAATACCAGAATGGTGTTACCAAGCGTAAAATAGCAAAGACTTTTAAGTTATCATCATCAACCGTGCATAACATCATCAAAAGATTCAGAGAATCTGGAACAATTGCTGTGCGTAAGGGTCAAGGCCGTAAAACTGTACTGGATGCTCGTGATCTCTTAAACGTCACTGCACCTCAAACAGGAATGCCACTGTCAAGGAAATATCAGAATGGGCTCAGGAATACTTCCAGAAAGCATTGTCAGTGAACATATTCCACCGTGCCATCCGCCGTTGCCAGCTGAAACTCTACAGTGCAAAGAGGAAGCCATTTCTAAGCAAGCTCCATAAGCTCAGATGTTTACACTAGGCCAGGGGTCTTTTAAAATGGAGTGTGGCAAAATGGAAGACTTTTCTGTGGTCAGAAGAGTCACGATTTGAAGTTCTTTATGGAACACTGGGACGCCATGTCATCCGGACCAGAGAGGACAAGGATAACCCAAGTTGTTATCAACGCTCCGTTCAGAAGCCTGCATCACTGATGGTATGGGGTTGCATGAGTGCTTGTGGCATGGACAGCTTGCATTTCTGGAAAGGCACCATTAATGCAGAGAACTATGTTTAGGTTCTAGAACAACATATGCTCCCATCTAGACGTCATCTCTTTCAGGGAAGACCCTGCATTTTTCAACAAGATAATGCCAGACCATATTCTGCAGCAATCACAACATCATGGCTACGTAGGAGAAGGATCCGGGTACTGAAATGGTCAGCCTGCAGTCCAGATCTTTCACCTATAGAGAACATTTGGCGCATCATAAAGAGGAAGGTGCGACAAAGAAGGCCCAACACGATTGAACAGTTAGAGGCCTGTATTAGACATGAATGGGAGAGCATTCTTATTTCTAAACATGAGAAACTGGTCTCCTCTGTCCCCAGACGTCTGTTGAGTGTTGTAAGAAGAAGGGGGGATGCCACACAGTGGTAACAAATGGCTTTGTCCCAACTTTTTTGGGATTTGTTGACGTCATGAAATTTTGAAACAACATATTTTTCCCTTAAAATGATACATTCTTTCAGTTTAAACTTTTGATCTGTGATTTGTGTTCTATTCTGAATAAAATGTTAGATGTTGGCACCTCCACATCATTGCATTCAGTTTTTATTCACAATTTGTTTAGTGTCCCAACTTTTTTGGAATCCGGTTTGTAAGATACAAACCAGTCAAGGGCAACACCAGTGTCACCAAGCAGATTATTAGACTCAAGGTTTGCTATTAGCAGCGTGGTTACAACACGCTCAAGGATTATAGAAAAGAAAGGGAGATTTGAAATTAGACGGTAGTAATTTACATTTTATTTATCATAGGGGCAAATTCATTAAGGGATTCTGACAGAGCCAAATTCAACAGTATGGCATGAGAGGAGGGAGTGGCATGAAAAGCAAAACTTAATAGACCTTATAAGGGAATAGGGATCTACAGATTTAATATTGCGGAAGGAAGTTGAGTCTTTTAGCTCACTGGTGGAGCTAAATGGTCCGAGATTGGAAACAGAAGAGGATGAAGGTCATGTACCAGAACAGAAGAACAGACTAGGTTGTTTTTGTGACCTTTGCCATAAGCAGGAAATTCATCATTGAGGAGAAAACAGTCAAGAAGTGACAGAAAATCAGTTACAAACTTGGTGTCAGGAACATTGACATGTATAGGTGCTGGTCATAAAATTAGAATATCAAGAAAAAGTTGATTTATTTCAGTATTTCCATTCAAAAAGTGAAACCTGTATATTATACTCATTCATTATACACAGACTGATATATTTCAAGTGTTTATTTCTTTTAATTTCATGATTATAACTGATAACTAAAGAAAACCCCAAGTTGCTGAGAAAATTACAATATTGTGATAAGGTTCAATATTGAAGACACCTGGTCCCACACTGTAATCAGCTACTCAAAACACCTGCAAAGGCCTTTAAATGGTCTCTCAGTCTGGTTCTGTAGGCTCCACAATCATGGGAAAGACTGCTGACTTGACAGTTGTCCAAAAGATGACCATTGGCACCTTACACAAACATGGCAAGACACAAAAGGTCATTGTAAAGAGGCTGGCTGTTCACAGAGCTCTGTGTCCAAGCTCATTAATAGAGAGGTGACGGGAAGGAAAAGATGTAGTAGAAAAAAGTGTACATGCGATAACCGCACCCTGGAGAGGATGGTGAAACAAAACCTGTTCAAAGGAAGGCGTTCTGGAGGAAGAGAGGAGAGGCACAGAATCCATGTTGCTTGACGTCCAGTGTAACGTTTCCACTTACAGTGATGGTTTAGGGTGCCATGTGTTAGGTGTTGGTTTTCTGTGTTATCTGAGGTCAAAGGTCAACACAGCCATCTACCAGGAAGTTTTAGAGCACTTCATGCTTCCTGCTGCTGACCAACTTTATGGAGATGCAGATTTCATTTTCCAACAGGACTTGGCTCCTGCACACAGTGACAAAGCTACCAGTACCTGGTTTAAGGACCATGGTATCCCTGTTCTTAATTGGCCAGCAAACTCGCCTGACCTTAGCACGTCAGACTCTAATAAGTGCTTCTGACTGAATCTGAGTGTGGTATTTTTTATTTCAACCATGCTTTGTTTTATCATTTAAGAGACAACAGACACAAGCCACTTAATCATTTGTCTCTTTTGTCTCTCTTTTCTGCAAATTATTATTTAATTACAGTCTGCAAGCAGTATTGTTAGTTTTATTTTGTGATGTGCACTCCATGGGGAGTATTGTGCTATTTTTGGGTGCGGTCTGACTGACACACACACAGAGCTCTGTTAACAAACATGACACGGATAAATGGGTCAGGGATCCATACATATATTTACTTTATTTTAATATGTAAATAACGACAAGTAATTTTGACAGAAACAAAAAAAAACTATAAAAATATCACAGTGTTAATTTGAGTTGTGTGTGTTAATGAGTAGGTCCTCAATATTATGGCTGCTCTACACTATGATATCTGCTGAAAATCATAGATACTAATGTGTCATAAATTTCACATAGTTGTCTATAGCTAAGAGGGGATTTTTTTTGTGTGTTGCTTTCTGGAACTCTGCCCTCTACCCAGTCATTGTTTTTGTTTGCCAGGTTGAAGTACATCGTTTTACTTAAAGCAATGCTTGTGTTAATATTTTCATTACATAAAAGCAGTAAATGTATCAGAATATTAACAAAAATGTAATCTTCCAATCTTAAACAACTCAAACATCAATTTTTTATAAAGTTATTGTGAACATAGAGAAGTCACATATACAGCCATTTCTGGAAAGTTGGGACTAGTGTTGCAAAGAAAAGTATTGTGTTGGTATTAAAACAGTATAATACCATATTTTATTAGTACCTGTTTTAATACCAGAAAGAGCATGCTTTCAATAAAAGCAGTATTTCGAGAACTTGTGTTGATGCGCCACAGGAACACAGTGTGTACACGCATCGATCCTTTTTAATTAATTAATCTGTGTGTGTGTGTGTGTTTAACATTTCTTGTTTATTTTAAAGTGAAGTATTTTTTTTATTTTGTCACATCTTTTTTCCTGTTTTGTTTTTAATTATTGCATTCATGTGCCACAGGGGGCAGTGTATTGTTCTTTTTTTCTTTTTAAATGTTATTTTATCACTTTTGTTCCTTGCGTCCTTTTTTCTCAAAAACTTTTTAGATTTGTTTTGTTGTTTGGTTTTCTTTATTGCTTCTTTTACATAGGGGTCCTTTTTATTTTGTGACTGTTCTTTATTTTGTTTTTTATATATTAACCTGTGTGGTTCTTTTGTCATTGCTTCTTTTTTTAAGTGGGATTTATGTAATTCTTCATCTGTGTTTTTTAAATATTGCTTTATTTAAATGTGTCATTTTTATTTGTTAATTTTCTGTTGTCTTTTGTTTTGTACTTTTTATTTATCACTTTTTTACACAGAGGAACTTCTATTTTTTTCTTATTCTGTATGTATAGTCTGGCACGGTGGTGCAGCAAGTAGTGTCGCAGTCACACAGCTCCAGGCACCTGGAGGTTGTGGGTTCGATTCCCGCTCCGGGTGACTGTCTGTGAGGAGTGTGGTTTGTTCTCCCTGTGTCTGCGTGGGTTTCCTCCGGGTGACTGTCTGTGAGGAATGTGGTGTGTTCTCCCTGTGGCTGCAAGGGTTTCCTCTGGGTTACTGTCTGTGAGGAGTTTGGTGTGTTCTCCATGTGTCTGCATGGGTTTCCTCCAGGTGACTGTCTGTGAGGAGTTTGGTGCATTCTCCCCATGTCCGGGTGATCCGGTTTCCTCCCACAGTCCAAAAACATACGTTGATAGGTGGATTGACGACTCAAAAGTGTCCTTAGGTGTGAATCTGTGAGTGTGTGTGTTGCCCGGTGAAGGGCTGCGCCCTCTCCAGGGTGTGTTCCTGCGTTGCGCCCAATGATTCCAAGTAGGCTCTGGACCCACTGCGACCCTGAACTGGATAAGCGGCTACAGATAATGAATGAATGTACATATAGTTTATAGGTTTATATAGGTTATTTTTTTAAAAGTGGGGGCTATTTTTTATTTAGTCTGTTTTTTGGCAATTTACAAGTGGCAATTCCCTTTAGGGCCATGATTCAACCATGATTCAAAAGCTGACTGAAGTCCCACACAACCTGTGTAATACTGCAAACTCTTGATGTGTAGTTCATCCCAGAATGGAGTGAGTAATGTAGCTTCTTTTTTATTTCTATTGTGTGGTGTGTCTGTGTGTGTTTTGCCTGCTGTCACACCTGGAACAGATATTCTATGGTTATATTATAGTACTTGGGTTACAGATTTCTGTACATAAATCAGTCAAAACATAAACATAACTGATAAAGTGATTGTTTTCACAGCTCCACTAGTTGCACTTTGTCATTCTACAATAGTCATTTAGTTTAGTACATTTAAACTGGCTATCACGTGAGGTATATTAAATCAGAAGGCCTCATAAGACAATATTAAGGAATGTTCAGTTTTTTTATGTTCAGCCATATGCTCTATGTCTGTATTCCACAGAGAGAAATGTTTAGGATAAGCTGTCAGTGAGGACAGGAAACTATCAATTTTACACCCTCCCTTAAGTACATGCAAATGTAAACGATCCTCTATGTTTGCCTTATTTGGAAAGGAGAGAATTATATAGACGAGGGGTCCGAGCCAGGAGGGGAGAGAGAATCTGAGCGCTCAATTGAACACTACTCTCACGGGATCCTTAAGAACCCGTAAAACACTATTTTGGTAAATAAAGATGTATTTACACTTTTAACCGTGTCTGCGGAGATTCTTTTCCATCACCTGTCTTCACAACACAGCAAAAGTTAACAACAAAGATGGCGACGAGGATGGGATGCTGAGCTGTGACCTGCCTGCTTCGAACGGCCCCTGCATTCGAACTCCCGCTTAAAAGCCGGCAAATAGAAGGTGAGATTTTCACAAATTTGAGCGCTGGTTGGGCTGTCTGATGCAGAAAGAGTTGCACCGAGATAGACTCATTAGTGTATGTAGTGTTGTGTTTATGATGGTGTTGGATAAAGTTTCTCCGTTTTAAATTTTTAAATATAGTCATAGTAATAGAGAAATGAAGGAAATAAAAGGGAATAATGAAGAAACAGTAAAAAGGAATAGAAGAAAAAGGTTAAAAAGGAAATGTTGAAGTATAAGTAGAATAGCTTAATTAGTAACGATGAGGTGAGCTGATGATGACATTCACGTTTGGGTAAACAGGGCCCTATTTTTGCTTGAAACTGTAAGACATGAATCACAGTCATTGCGTGAAAGTAAGCTTTGAGTTATTGTGGAATTGGATTATATTGAAATAGTGAGAAGCCCTGGGCCCAGTGGCATTTGGTTAAAATTTATTTAAGGTTAAAAGGAATTTAAGGTTTTAAGGATAACGAAAAGGAATAAAAGAGGAATATATGGAAAAGAGACAATAAGAGAGTTAAATAAAAAGAGGATGCCGCTGATTCGGATAAGCTCTCGTGGAGGCGGGAATAGCCCGGCCGCAAATCCTGAAAAATTCACTAGGTGATTTTTTGGGTCAGTTTGATGAGAAACTGGAGGTGTGATGCAGAGATTTAATTAGGGGTGCCCACTCGAAACACTGTTGACGAACACTGTATTGATGCTGCCTCTCTTTGAATTATTACACCTCATAAGGTAGCATAAATTAAAATAAGGAATAAAGAAATAAGGAAATAAGGAATAAAAGAAAGGGCGGCAATAAAAAAGCATGCTGTTAATGTGTGAAAGAGTCGACTATGAGAAATTGTGTTGAAAATGATGAGTGTGTGTAAGCGCTGTTTGGAGGATGTTGGATGATGTGTATGTGTGTGTGCTTAGTGAGTTAAGAAAAAAAAGGAGTGTCTTGCTGTGTATGTGTGTGTGCCTCACCCCCTCCCTTTTCCCATCTTATAACTTTGTCCCTTAGTCTGTAACTATGTGTGTGTGTCAGCTGAAAGAATTTTTTTTTGGGAGAAAAAGGAGAAAGTGGGGGAGTGATCAACCCCCTCCCTTCTGTGGTTGCTTTTGAGTGTGTGTGTGGGGAGAACTAGTCTCTCCCTTGCGCTGTAAGAGCCATGAATTTTCTGTGGGTGTGTTTGGAGAAAGGGGGAAAGGACACCTCTGCCCAGAGAGTGTCAGAGAGAGAGAGTGTTTAAAGAAAGAGGGGAAATGTGATAAAGAATGAGAGATTTAGAAATTAATAGGGAAAGAAATTTGTAATGGTAAAAATTATGAGCTTCGTTCAAGGACAGACAGTTATTTAAAGAATATGAACCTCAATAAAATGAGGGGTTTGTTTATTTATTTATGAACGGAAGACGTTTTTAAAGTAAAAATATATAATGTAAAAATAAATGAGCTTTCTGGGAGACAGTAAATTAAAGAAAACAGTAGAAAATGAGCTCCACAGAGACGATTTTATGAGCTTTCTTCGAGACTATACATTAAGAAAATATAGACAATGAGCTCCAGAAAGACGTTTTTAGATGTTGAGAATAGGAGAAAGGAGAGCAAGGGGTAAAGCTGAGTAATTAATAGGGTACATTGGGGAAACTGTAAGGTTTAATCATGGGAATTAAAGGGAAAATTGTTATTGGGGAAAGGAGAAACATTTTGAAATCAACATATGATGGCTTTTATTGGGAGAAAAAAGGGATCATGGGTCTAGTTCCTCTCATTTTATTGAATTTTTATAATCTTATGCTTTGCAAGGGGGGTCTCTTTCTGCAAGTGTGTAAGGCCTAAAATTCACTATTGAAAAAGAGAGAAATGGCAGGACTTTGATTTGTGACGTACTGATAAAAGCCATGTTGATTTGATTTAAATAGAAACTAAGAGTTATTGGGCAAATTAGAAAATATGGATGTATAGTGCTGTGCAGGGGTTTGGAGCTCCTAAGAATGGGTGCGTTTGAACTGAGTTTTTCTATGGGTGTGGTGCTTGTGTTGTGCTTATGATCTAAAATAAAAGGGAATAGAGGATTAATTTAACATAGTGGGTGAGAGTGAATTGGTGGAGCAGTAATTTGTTTGTGTTCTTTTTGAATGCAATAGTTTGATGAAATTGAGATACATACATGGGGTTTGGATCTCTGTGAGGTGCTGTTGCTTTGTGTGAAGAAATGTTTAGCTGCCAACTGATAAGTGAAATTACTGCCAATTGTGTGAATATTGGAAAACTCTGAGTGTTTGACATTGGTGCTTTCTGGGGTTTAAACATACCACTGCGATGTTTATATGTGAAGATTACAACATAGTACATTAATCTTATCTTAATATATACATCTTAGGAACCAAGATGCAGGGTTGGAAATTTACTATCATGTGGTCATAGAATAGTATGTGAAATGTTTATGCTAAACTGGTTAAGCCGGACCAGATGTTAAAGGAAGCTGCATTGAGGATGAACTTATTGCCATCAATTACTTTAGACCCTTTTTTAGGGGGGTTGAGATTAAGGTAATTTAGGCTTCAAGCCAATGAAGAGATTTGTTGAAGGTGTTTACAATATTGAATGAAGGGTAAAAATGTTATGAATGAACTAAATGTCGGTAAATAAAATACAAATAAGCATATTGAATGTTTAATTACTAAGAAATAAGCTGAATGTATTAAATTTCTATTTGTCTTTTTATCCTGTGAGGTGTGTGTGTGTGAGTTCTCTCATCTGTGAGGAGACGGTGAGACGAGGACCAGGAGGAAAAAAGGGGGGGTCAAAGTTGCCCAGAGCAGAGCAGACTGCACAAAGGCCAGTCATTTTATCCACAAACTTTTTCACAAACACCTGCACTGATACATTTAGATTAAATCATTAATAGGTCTCATTATTAAAAAGTAATAATTGGAAATTCATTGATTTGTTTATCTATTTGCATTTAGTCCATTATTGGTGCTATAGTACATGACATAGACGTCTTCAAAGAAAGCTTGGTAACAGGTTGTTCATTTTTAAGATAATAATTTGATTATAAAGAAATAACAACGTATTGTTAACAAATTATTATTTGAAAAGGGGTTTTTGATTTAAGCTTTGCTATAAGTGAATGGGGTTGCAAATATTTAGCGGTAATCATATTTAGAAGTGCTTGTTGAGCCTTATATAAGTTTGTATATTCTTTAATTACAAGATAGTTATTGAATGTTTAATAAATCTAGGTTTATGGTGCACTTAGTAGTTATATCACTTAGTAAAGGGGATTTAGTGGTGTGAATTGTATTGCATATTAAGGTTTGATTTCTCTGAAGTTGGCAAATTCAATTGGGGTTTAATTTTTATTGAATGTGGTAATATAGTGGCATATAAACAGAAGAAAAAGGGAGAGAAATAATTAATAAGTGTAAGTTGGGAACATATTTAGTCATTATTATGCCAAAAGTAGGCACTAATGTTTCAAAAGGGGTTACTCCTGTTGATATAGTTAAGAAAAATAATCCTTTAATAAAAGGCATTGCAAGAATATCAGAAAAATTTTATAAGCGATGGCCTGACATAGACCAACCATGACCAGTAGAGGGGACACTTAACCCAGATGTAATTAAAACAATAGAGGTACTTGAATGATGGATGGAAGAGTAAGGGATCTTTTTCTGAAAGAGGATTCTTTCCTGCAACATCCAGCACAAGAGGAGAAGACAGACGAAGAGCTTTGAGAGAAGTAGAAAAAAGTATAGACCAATGTTTATTGAACTTAGATAATGCTTCTAGCTCACTGGAGACACAACTGAAAGAGTTGCAGACATATGAGGAGGATCTGAAAAATGAAGACACTAAAAAATCTGAAAGACAATACACATTGCGTCCAAAGAAAGGGAAAACACTTGAAAAGATGTGTCCAGTGATAGTCCGCGGACGGAATTTGGAATACAAGCCTTGGCAAAATACAGATATGTCAGATATCATGGAAAAGTTGCCTACTTTGCAAGAAGGAGCACATCCTTGGATTTCAAAATTGGAAGAGCTTCTGGAGGGAACGCAGCCTGCAATAGGTGACATAAAGAGACTTTTAGCAAATCTCCTGGGAGTTCCAGCCATGGAAGAAATTCTACAGAAAGCGGGCCTAGAACGATATGTAAGAACTGCTGTTAATGATCCAGAGCTGTTTGCTGCAATCAGAGGTCGAATGTGGAGAGCATTGAAAGATTCATTTCCAACCAATGTGCATCCTGACAATATCCTGATTGAGCCCTTGGGAGAAGAAGAGAACCCAAGAGCCTATGTGTCAAGAGTCCATCAAGTATGGAGAAATGTCACAGGAAATGATCCAGATTTAAATCAGATGGAGCAGTCAATTTTGCGAGCCAAATTACAGAAGGGACTACCCTTACCAGTGAGAAGTAAACTGGCAGAAGTAGTGGGTCTCGGAAGCATGGCAAAGAGTGTCTATACAGATCATATAGCCCATCAAGTGGAGCTATATAGAAAGAAGGAACATGATCAGAAAATACAGGATGAAGAGACCCTCAGAAAGCTGAACCAAATACAACTGGTGGACAACAAGAAAAAAGAAAAGAAACAAGCTGTAGTCATACAAAGTCAGCCTCCTAATCAGCCAGGACCACATCTGGATCAGACTCAACCTCAAGTGAGCCAGTCAACATTAGATGCTCCAGTGACTCCCTGGCCACAGCCAGTGTTTGGTCAGGTGCAGACATGGAGAGGAAGAAGTCAAGGAAATCTAGGAAGAGGAAGACAAGGAAGATTCAGTCTGAACTTTCAGCGGCCTCCTGAAGTGTGCTATAATTGTGGACAGTTTGTTCATTTTGCTCGTGAGTGCAACCGGCCAGGAGGAAACTTCAGGGGATACTTTAGAGGAGGATTCAGAGGAGGATTCAGAGGACAACCAAGGGCAATCAAGGGACCTGTGAACCCTTATAGGGGCCCGGAACCAGGATTCTAGGGATGCCCGGAGAACTCGTGTGGGAGGTGTCAGCTGGTAGCAATAGGGCCGGAGAGAGATCCAACAATAGAGGTGAAAATAAATAATCAACCATTGACAATGATGGCAGATAGTGGAGCTGCTTTCACCTGTATTCAGCCTGAAGATGCTATGCACCTCCCCAGGTCTGGTCAGATGATTCAGACAATCGGGCTTGAGGGAGTAAAACAGCTGATTCCTCTCACAGAACCAATTGAGCTCTGCTATAAACATCTGAAGACTACAATACCCATACCATACATATCAGAACATACACCTATTGCACTTTTGGGAAGAGATGCTTTGTGCAGACTGAACTGTACAATAAAATGCACACCAGACGGCTGCCTGGTGGAAGTGCCGAGTGAAATGATTATATCAATTGATGATGAACACAGAGACTGAAGCTTCTTCAGTATTTTGGATTGGAAATCTTAGTGAAGAATTCTTGGAACCAGCCAAGATGTGGGAGAAGTTTATTGTAGCAAACATGCCTGATGCAAAGACTCCAGAGTATCCATTTCATTGTACACTGAAATACTTTAAGGATGCTGAACAATCAGATGCAGAACAATGGTTGAGTCATCAACCAAAGCAAGTTGAATTACGTTCATGTTGCATAATTTTGGGACCACAAGGAGCTGCTATGAAGATAGACAAAAATGATTACTTGCATAAAGAGTTTGAGATGGGAAAAAGTGTACCACATGTGACTTTACCTGTGTCTGAAGATTTTGAGCAGAAACAAATAGGTGAAATGATGGCAGAAGCAGAAGAAGTTGTCTTTAAACCGCTTAAAGAGAATCTTTCCATCTGGAGGAGTGAAGATCAGCGATTTATTAAGATTATGATTACTGCTCAAGGACAAGGACAGCCACAAGTCGTCAGGATGACACACGAATCACTTTACAATGAGAAGATGGATTCAAACTCTTTGAAAGAGGAAATGCTGCGATGTGTTCCAAAATGTTTATGGTCACAATATAGCACTGACATTGGATTTGTGAAGTCAGCTCAACCAGTGAAAGTTGAACTCCGACCAGGAACAAAACCTCCGTGGAAGCCTCAGTATCCTTTGAATGAAGAAGCAATCAAAGGGATCGAACCACAAATTGAAGGTCTTGTGAAGGCAGATGTTCTGAAGATAACACAGAATCCGCAGAGTAATACACCTTTGTTGCCTGTGAAGAAGCCAGATAACTCTTATCGTTTAATACATGATTTGAGAGCAGTAAATGAAGTAGAAGCAGACTTTCCAGCAGAAGTGCCAGATCCACATGTTTTGTTAGCCCAAATTCCTCCGGATGCGAAGTATTTTACAGTATTAGATTTATGTGGTGCATTTTTTAGTGTTCCACTAAGTGTAGAAAGTCAGGGTTTATTTGGGTTCACGTACAAGGGACAATTCTATGAGTATAAGAGATTACCACAGGAATATAAACATAGTCCTCACATTTTCAATAAAGTATTGAAAGATGATTTAGTTGGGGTAGATCAGAAGTTAAAAAGTACTGTCATTCAATACATGGATGATATTCTTCTTAGTGCACCAGGTGAGGAAACAGGTCATAAACTAAGTGTAAGGACGCTCAATCGGTTGCCAAGTTTTTGTGTAGAGAAGTCACAAGCAGGTGGGGACTTCCAGATTGAATATCCTCAGATAATGGGAAAGAGTTTGTGGATAAAACGGTGAAATTAATTTTGCAAAAATTGGGAATTAAACAGCGTCTGGGAGCTGTGTACCATCCGAAAAGTCAAGGGATTTGTAAAAAAATGAATGGTGTCTTGAAAAATTGGATTGTTAAAATCTGTCAGCACACGGGGTTAAATTGGATAGCAGCACTTCCATTAGCATTAATGGTGTGTTGCTCAAGTGAGCTGCGTGATTTACACATGACTCCTCATGAGTTGATGACAGGCAGACGAATGCCAACGCCACGTTTGCGTACAAGTGGGAAAGGTCCAAGTTTAGCTCTTTTAGAAGATGATATGAGAGCATATGTTTCATACTTAGCTAATTTACATAAAAGAATATCCACATACGTTTCAGAAAAGCAAAGAAAAGAGGAGGAGCAGGAGAGGCTGGATGAGCAAAGGAAGAATACAGTGCAGCCTGGAGACAAGGTGTTTGTAAAGGTATTTAGAAGAAAATGGTATAACGAACGCAGAGAAGGACCTTTTGAAGTTGTTCGCAGTACTGGAACGGCAGTTCAAGTCAAGGGGTCTCCAACGTGGTATCATTTATCTCACTGTGTTAAAGCACCAAGTGAAGAGGAGCCTTTCTCAAAGGGAGGAGAGGTTGCAGGTTCAGGAGAACCAAAAGGACATGGGGGAGAACAGGTTGAAAATAACATGCAAGAAACAAACCAGAGTAGATCTCCTGAAGAGGAGATTGTCCCTGGCTTGGATGATGCTGATGACTCTGTGTATATTTCTGACGATGCCAGACATGACACAGCAGATTGCAAACGAGAGAAAAAGTTTAGAGAAATTGAATTTCAATATGTCCCAGAAACAGCAGGTCCCATTCCAGAAAGCAGTAATTCCATTTCAAAACAGTTCAGAGACTTGGATCAAGAGAAGAGTCCAAGACCAGTTCGGAAAAAGGTTAGACCTAAACGGTATGAGAACTAAAGAGAATGAAACTTTAAAGAATTTTACTTTTCCAGTGTCAAAAGTTAGTGAGGGGGAAAATGGAACACATTTAACTACACTAGTGCCTTTGATAATTTCAACAACGTCATCACCTTTCAAGACAGTGGTTAAAGCTAAATTAGGTAAAGCAGTTCATCTTCCCTGTAAATGTGGAAAATTTAATACAGGGAGTAATAGTCCTCCTGAGTGGAAAAAAAGTCGTGGTGAAAAAGTGGTGTTAACAGGACCTGACGTTGATCATTTGCCTCATGACCAGAGAAAGTATCTTTTGTTTAATGCCTTTAGGTGGTTCAGAGTTAGAGATGATTGTTCAATTCTTTTACGTAATGTTACATGGGAAGATCAAGGGGAATACACTTGTACTTATTTGGAGCCAGAGCTTAAGTTTGTGTCATTTCAAAATGTGTGGAGAGAAGGGTAGATAACTCGTACAGTGATAGTGATGATAAAGGACCAGAGTCATATTGAAGTTTTTACATCTATTAAAAGAGTTCAGGACCAAACCACTATGGCAATGACTTTAAAGGTTACTAAAGAACAAATTAAGCCAATTACGTTAGCTCCAGAAATAAGTAAAGGAAATAATGTAACTGATCGGATTACTACTTTAGATATGCCATTAAAGGAGATGAATAGTCCTACTATTGATGCAGAAGTGATAACTTCTGCTTTGGGTACATCTGAATCTAGCACAACTGTTGAAAATGGAAAAATAACAAGATCACATAATGTTGTAAAAGTAACCCAGACTCCAGAACTATTGTCCTTTCCATTGCAAAAGGAAATAAACATAACACAGGGTCCAGAGTTAAATATGGAGCATGAAGTGAATATTAGTCAAGTGACTTTTGAAGCTAGAAACCCAATGGAAGACATGGATTCAAAGGGTTTAGTAACCACTGAGAAAATCACTTTAGAAGGACAGAGAGAGTTTTTTGATTTTGACTGGACATCTGAAGAAATGACTGACCATTACCATGCATTACAGAAAAGAGAAGCAAAATGGAAAGCATATGGATTTGATTCTTCAGTGTTACAAATCACAGACCCATGGGCATCTAGAAATTTATGGTTTCAGCAAATAACCCATTCCGTAAGAATGAGTACGATGTTGACTGGTCCATGTGTGGTGAAAGTTCCATCACCGAGCACATGGCCATCAATTTTAGAGACAGTACCAGAACCACTGCATTCTATGTGTCAATCTTATGCTTTATCGTGGCTAATATATCAGCAAAACTCTGAAGAAGATAGAATAATGGCTTTATCAGTGCATTTGTTTAGACCTAGATTAAATTGTACTTGGTTGATGAAGTTGCCATATGTGAATTTCCTTAATTAGCATGAAAATATACTGACAGCACGGCCTGATGCGATGGAAGTAAAATCTGTGGAGACTAAAGACTGTTTTTGTTCCAATGATACTCACAATGGACAGGGGATGTTTATGGGAATATCTGATTGTGCTCGTTATAAGATGAATTTTAAAGAGCCTAAACCTAAGGATGTTTTGTTTAAAGTGCATTTTCATACACCAGATAACAAACAGAGTAGAACATTAATGGTGCAGTATGACATTTTGCCTGTAAATGTGACTATAGGAAATTCTAAGGGTATTTGGTGGGTTTGTGGAGATAAAGCATACATATTTCTACCATATGGGTGGACAGGCTGTTGTTATATGGCAACATTAAAGGTTCCTTATGAGGTTTATACTCTCCAAAAAGTTGAAGCAACTGATGAAGGGAATTCTGAAGGCAATTCTGTGAGAAGAAAGAAAAGGGAAATGGCTCAATCTCATAACGTGGAAGCCTACAATTGGAGAATCAGTATAGGAGAAAAATGGGGTATAGGATTATTCCCATGGTATGGTGTGACATTTTTAGCGGATCATATAGATAATATTACGTACACTTTACAAGGGTTTGCTAATGAAACAATAAGAGGGTTGCAGTTTTTGTCAAATACTCAAAAAAGTCACAGATTAACATTGTTGAAACATGACATGGCTCTAGATTACATTTTAGCTAAGCAAGGGGGTTTATGTGTAGCTTTGAATCTAACAGGGGATGCCTTTTATACTTTGATTCCGGATAATTCTGATAATATGACTAGTGTTATAGAAGCATTGAAGCATATAAGGGAGGCGTTTGGTCCATCAAAAGGAGCTGGATGGTCTGTGAATGCTTGGTTATTGGAGAAATTAAGACCACTAGGAGCAATGTTGGCTCAAGTTTTTGGAGCAGCTCTTTTAGCAGTGTGTATAATGTTTTGTTTTTGTACACTGTTGTTAACTTGTGCAAAAGCTATGATTTTGAAATGGGTTGGAGTTGTAATGCCTGGAGATCACGTACAGATGCCATTATTAAGTAGAACCGACTCAGACAAACATGAGGAGGAAATGTTGGAAAACAATCTGGTGGAAAGATATCCATTTTGAATATCCACTATTATATATTTTTCCATTCACTTATGACATTATCTTTTATTTTGTTAGGTTTATTATTTAGTAATCAATTATAAAGATTGTAGGATGAAGTATACACTGTAGCTTATAAAACGTATTAATCCATCAGTATTACTATTATTAAAGTTTTATTTGATGTTTATTTGCATCTGTCATTTTTGCAAAAGATACTGGCTGTTGTTTCTTTCTTCCAGAAAGAAAAAGGGGGGAAGATCACTGTAAGGGAGGATGGTTGTTCGAGATTCCTGAAATGCTACAGGGATCCAAAAAAATCAAAAGAGGACAATAAAACAGAAGGACTTTGAAATAAAATGGTGAAGACTTGCTGAAGCTCAATATGTCATCAACATCACATCAGAAGACAAAATTGCTGAAAAGACAATATTATGTCATATGTTTTTATTGAATTGTTTATTATTAGTAATCTTTGATATTGTGTTCTCCCCGTGTCTGCGTGAGTTTCCTCCGGGTGCTCCGGTTTCCTCCCACAGTCCAAAAACACACGTTGCAGGTGGATTGGCGACTCGAAAGTGTCCGTAGGTGTGAGTGTGTGAGTGAATGTGTGAGTGTGTGTGTTGCCCTGTGAAGGACTGGCGTCCTCCTCAGGGTGTATTCCCGCCTTGCGCCCGATGATTCCAGGTAGGCTCTGGACCCCCCGCGATCCTAAATTGGATAAGTGGTTACAGATAATGGATGGATGGATGGATCTTTGATATTGATAAACCATTATATGAGTGATATTAAAAATTGTAACAACTGTTTATTATGAAGACTTATAGACTGATGAAATGTAATCTGTGTAAGTGTATTGAAATCTCAGAGTTTTTTTGTTTTATCGATGTTAGGGCCAAGGGGTGTGTCAGGTAGGGACAGGTCCACTGGAAGGTCCGATGGGTCGGCCAGCCTGAATTTGGACATTGGTTTGATTTTATTTTCTGAGATTTTCATATACATTTACTTAAGTCAACTCCCTACACATATAGAATAAATTTAATTGGACTGGAGTACAGTTTTGTGATCACCTAGGCAGAGGGATCGTTGAGGGAATTTTTCCTGTTTAAAATGTTTGAAGGATTTTCAAGAAAGATGGCTGCCGGGCAGGATTTTTCGCCCTCACACTCCATGAAATTTTGTTACATCATAATGCAAGTGATGTTAAAATTGTGTGTAGGAAGGTATCACTTATTTGTTATGACATTAACATGCATGGGTTGCTTAAATTTTTACGAGACTTTAACAGTCTCGAAGGGAGGAAATTATGAGGTATATTAAATCAGAAGGCCTCATAAGACAGTATTAAGGAATGTTCAGTTTTTTTATGTTCAGCCATATGCTCTATGTCTGTATTCCACAGAGAGAAATGTTTAGGATAAGCTGTCAGTGAGGACAGGAAACTATCAATTTTACACCCTCCCTTAAGTACATGCAAATGTAAACGATCCTCTATGTTTGCCTTATTTGGAAAGGAGAGAATTATATAGATGAGGGGTCCGAGCCAGGAGGGGAGAGAGAATCTGAGTGCTCAATTGAACACTACTCTCACGGGATCCTTAAGAACCCGTAAGACACTGTTTTGGTAAATAAAGATGTATTTACACTTTTAACCGTGTCTGCGGAGATTCTTTTCCATCACCTGTCTTCACAACACAGCAAAAGTTAACAACACACGTTTCAAAACTTTCCTACTGTCTTTGATCTATACTTCTTTGTTCTTAGAACACACCCACTGACAAATGTAAGAAGAATCTTCACAGGCTTGAGAAGGAGCAGCTAAATCTCTCCTCATTATCTGAACACTGGAGCCCCATAATGTTTCTGTGCTTTCTGGCCTTATTCATGATCATGCTAGGTATGTTTTATTAAATAGATTTATATCTATGTGAAATGCATATTTTCTAATCTATTTCTGTATATGTGCCAATAGCTGTATTTATGGTGATGTGTTTGAATATGCTTCTGATAAATTTAGTTGGACAGCAATTTATCTTTTTATGATTTTTTTTATTACTCTTTCACAGGTAAAGGTTCTACACAGTCAATAGCAACACTGCAAAACAAAGCACATGCTTTTGAAGAGGAGACAGTTACTCTCTCCTGCAAATATGATGGTGTGGCCCTTTCAGACTATTTACAATGGTATCGACAGTATCCTGGATCCAGACCAGAGTATTTACTGATGATATTAGTTTCAGAAAGAAAATCTGTGAGTAAAGCAAACCCTCCATTTGAACGAATGGATGCTGAAGTGAATGTAAAACAAACAAGAGTGGATCTGGTGATCTCCTCTGCTGCAGTATCAGACTCTGCTCTCTACTACTGTGCCGTGAGGCCCACGGTGACAGGAAACCAAGCTTCACTGTACAAAAACATATAACAGTAAGCACCTTCCTAAACTTACTTGATTTAGATTAGATTAGATTCAACTTTATTGTCATTGTGCAGAGTACAAGTACAGGGCCAATGAAATGTAGTTAGCATCTAACCAGAAGTGCAATATATGACATTATTTACATAATTTACATAAAGTGCAGTTGTGATTATTTACGTAAAGTGCAATTGTGATATAACATTGTGATTATGGAAGTTGTAACCATATATACATATTGAAATATAAAACATGTAACAAAGTAAGATTGTGTAGATGATGCATTATGTACTTAAGGATGAATGAAATACAACTTTACAGAAGGTGCAGTGAAATGATTATGCAATGTTTATTTAAAGTGCCTGAATAGTGTTCATAAAACTGGTAAGACGCTGAGCCTCGCAGTGTGATGGCGACGCCATCTTGATCTGTTTATAACATGAAGCAGCTGATGTTCAGAGCATTTCATAATTAATCCATGCACATTCCTGTATTTTTATACATTACTTTCTGATGTTTGTCCTTGGAAAATTTTTTGTACAATGTATTAGGTGTTAAACATACTGGCAAGCCTTAGCAAAGGTATTGACCAAGATATTGGTATGGCATTGGCCTTGAATATCACCATTTTTTTTCACCTGGGTGTTGTAAGCTCAGGTTCTTCCAGGTCTTCCATCAGTCACAAACCAGGCACTGTTATATGAATGTGCTTGCCCTTTTGTCTGTGTGAATGGTGGTGGTGATCCTGCTCCAGTTTACCAGCCTCAGTCTTCTTCCTGTTAGTTACACAGCCAGAGTCAGCTGTAAGGCATGTTCTTTGTACTATGTTAATATTTAATTTTTATTTGCGGCCATATGCATCCAATTTCAATATAATTACAGCTAGATCAAATGCAGCACATGTTATTTTTTGCCAGACCAACTCTTGTTCCTTGCAGATGTTGCTTTAATATTTTTATGTAATTTTTTAATAATATTTTTATTATATTATATGCTCATAATCTGCAGTAATATTTCAAGTTCCTGTGGTGTTAAATGTCATGTCAACTTATTTTATAAGCCGTATCCATGGTGAATCATTTAATCAGTTGTTTTACCTATTCCACTACACTCTGTTTGAGTAAGTATTTGCTATAATTAATCCTGGTTTAAATTTGGAAACACAAAAGGGACAAAACAAGACACTGCAGGCCATTAAGATTACAGGACCATCTACCCTCAAGAGATTATACTGCACTACTGTACTAAAATTGGAAGTTTAAGATTCATATTAATAAAGAACCATATATGTAAAGGAAGTAAACAAAAATAAAATATAACATAGATCAATTATGCAATTAAATGTAAGATGAGTCAAGGATAATTAATTATTATTTGATTTATAATTAATTATTTAATTAATTTTGCTAAGTTCCAAGGTTGGGAGCCATTAAATAATATGCAATGTCTTTACATGTCTAGTTTTAGCTTGGATGAATAGGTCGTCACATTGGATGACTTTACATATAATATAGCAGAATTAGAATGAAATATTATTAATTAATTATCACCCTGTAGGTTCATGGCTCAGAAATTGAATCTGGCCCAAAAGTAATAATTCCGTACACGAAAGGTGCACACACAAACATATATCCAAAGATGGGTTTTATCATATACCTGCTTTATTAAATGTAATATCAAATGATGAATATTGATTATACCTTCATACCATGAATTGTGCTACCAGTAGTTATAAAATAATTTAACCAGTTACCTTACGTATCCCTGCAAAGGAGTAGAGATGGCTTGAAGAACACCACAGAAGTGCTGGGCTTTCTTCTCACAGACATGGGCCTTGTAGAATTACACCTCTTCCATTTGGCTTTTGGTCAAAGACACAGCCTTGGACACTGCGATCACTCTGTCAGAGCTGGTGGTGTTCTGAGGGGCATGTGAGGATTCTCCTTCATCACTGATCCTGAAGCTCTTGTCCCACCACTTTGAGGCCTGAGGTCTCTTTCATGCTCTGGGCATGGCAGTGAGCTTTGCTGGATTTAAACTATAGCTTTCTAATATTACTACTAGAAATTAAAGTAAATTTCTGTTTGAATTTCTGGGCTTTCTTAGCTGAATTTCCAGACTGGAAGAAGACTTACTCTTGGGTGAATCTAAATTTCTCCTCCACTCCACACCTCCTCTTTCCTTCTCTCTCTACATTTTCTTTCTCAGTTCTGGGTTTGTTCTGCCTGGGCTGAAATGTTGAAGAGCTGGAGAGTGAGAGCCAGGCCTAAGAGAGTATGGATTTCTGAGTTGGGGGAATTCTTAAAGGAAAGTAGTATAGTCCCAAAAAGTCAATGTATTTTATTGGAAATTAATGCACATGCTACATACTTATGTAGCTCATACTATGCTACATAAGTCAATATTATAATTAAAGCTATTAATGCTACTATCCAGGTTGGAAATGAAATAATAAATATCCCTTCTTAAAATGTCACAATTGACCAGTTTACAAAAAATTACATTCAGTGGTATTTTCAGTCAATTCTGCAATGCAATTCAAATACAGTTTCATTAGATTATATAATCCAATTACAATTCCAGTACAAATGTGATACTGTTTTTTCAACTTGTGTATCTGTGCATGTACTTGTGTGTTATGTGTCCCTCTGTGTACACACGTTTTAGGGTACATTTGAAGTTATGTAATAATAATTTTGGGAGTAGGACCAAACTCCTCCCAAATTCCTCCTCTCAGTCCTATACAGTTAAGTCCATAAATATTTGGACAGCAACAACATTTTTCTAATTTTGGGTCTGTACATTACCAGAATGAAATTTGGACAAATCAATTCAGATGCAGGTGAAGTTCAGACTTCCATCTTTAATTCAGTGGGTTGAACAAAATGATTACATAAATATGTGATGAACTAATGTATTTTTTAAACACAATCCCTTCATTTCAGAGGCTCAAAAGTAATTGGACCAATTAAATAATTGTAAATAAAATGTTCATTTCTAATACCTGGTTGAAAAACATGTGTTGGTAATGACTGCTTGAAGTCTTGAATTCAAGGAGCTCACCAGGTGCTTTGTTTCCTCCATTTTAATGCCTTTATTGAAGTTGTTTCAGTTGCTGTTTTTGTGGCCCTTTCTGTCTGAAGTTTAGTCTTTAAAAAGTGAAATGCATTAATATAGCAGGATTTCATTTTGTATATATAGTAAATTTGTATATAGAGTAAATGTGTCTTGTGCAGTGAATAATTTCACACTCACTCTTGTGTGCTTGTTCCAAATTTCCTTTTTGCCCTTCTGAACAGAAAAGACTAAAACGAGATCATTGCACATACAAGATGGTAAAATATATTACATAATTAATCCATTCATCACTATAACTGTTTATCCAGTTCAGGTCACGGTGGGTCAAGAGCCTACTCAGTATCCCTGGCTGCAAGGTGGTATCACACCTGAAGGGGGCACCAGCTCTTCACAGGGCGACACATTCACTCACACACTCACACCTATGGACACTTTTGAGTATGTCAGTGATAAATTAATTTGCATGTCAATTTATACTTTAAACAAAACTGATGCAAAGTGTTTATGACTTTTTTATCTATTGCAGGATGCTCTTTTTCTCAGTCAATAAAAGCAGTGGAGAACCGTTACTCTGTTACTCTCTCGTTACTCTGTAACTGCAGCAGCATTTAATGTGAAACATCCACACTTCTAATCCGCCACATGCCACACTGCAGTGAGCAAAGCTGAAATTTACCAGGAAAGTTTTTCTAGGAGAATAATCATGAGTTCAGAGTCCTGTTGCAACTTCATGTTGGAAACTAATTGCTTTCCATATTAGAAAAGATTTTTTTGTTTAAGAATGTGTGATTTTTTCCTCAGTAGAGGAATACATGGATGGTTGTGTTGTCTTGAATATTTAGTAGCGGAGAAGAGTAACATTCGAGAATTTATGTGAATGTAGGAAGATACTAATAAGAAATAATTTGCATATTTTACTAGTGTCAATTGATTAAAAAATGTTAATTAGAATGACATTCTGTGATTAATCATGATATTCATCTTCATTAATCATGAAGTTAAAATGCTAGTATTACCTTGTTTTTATGGAAGGTAGAGAAAGTAATGTGTTTTTACCATTGTTTTTCTTTTATTTTAACAGGTATGTTTAGTACCAGAATCCACCATCTTGCATAGAGAATGTTGTGGGCAGTATTGGTGTCTTTGGGGAGGGCTCAATTTTCCAGAGGGTGGGACTGTAGGCCATCCCAAGGGTGAAAACAAGGCCTTGAGTACAGGAAAATAGAGCAGTGCGTGGCTTCTTTGTGTGCTCATGATGCCTACACCTTCTCCTTGTAAGAATTAATTTGCTGCTATATAAATGTGTAAAATCTTTGTCATGCCCTCGTCTCGTCACCTCTGTTTTCCCCAGTCATGTGCTCTTTTAGCACATGGCTATGTTTTGTTTATGTTCTTGTCTCCGCCTTTGTCCCGCCTTTGTTCCGCCTTCTCGTCTGTGTCATGTGTTAACCCGTCCTCCTCGTTATCTGTCGAGGTGCGTCTCGTCTATGTTGTGTATTTAAGTCCCCTTCCATCACTTCCTGTTGTCGTTCATTTTGTATTGTATTGTTACCCAGTCAAGTCGTTTCATTGTCCTTTCTAGTTATGTCGTGTTGTTTCTTTGTTTTGTATTGCTTGTTCCCTAGTTTTGTCGTTTAGTGTATTTCCTGTCTCAAGTAGTTTATAATCCCCGTCTTGTTGTTTCCTTTATAGCTTGTCTGTGTTTTGTTATATCTTTTGTTATATTAAAACTCTCCGAGTTCTAGCAAGTGCGTCCGCCTCTGTCAGGCCGCCCCGTGATCCGTGACAATGTTGGATAGTGCACTTTTAAGTAATTAATAATATTAATAAATAATAATTTTTACTATCAAAAAATAATCTGTAAATAATAATTCATTTGAAGAACATTTTTGCATTTTTACATACATTTAAACTTATCTGGATCAGATCCGGGGACTGTTTGTAAGGAAGCGAGAGAGCGGCGATGCTTCGCTCTCAGACCTTTTTTCCTCCCTTCAGAGCTAAGAAAATATCTTTGTCAGAAAGAACAATTTACAGGGTGGCTTTCTGAGTTACTTACCATTTACACTGTATATAACTTATAATGTTACATGGAACTTAACAGTATAAGATTATTCTATAAACAGTTTTGCTTTATATATTCAATTAGCTAAGCATAGAGGAACACTAGATTTATATTTTTCTTTGTTTCTGTGGCTTCCCCTATTGTAATTAATTTTTACAGCACTGCACTGAAATCAGTAGGAGGAGGGAGTAGGGGTGGTTTCATACTGTCCTTCAAAAGTTTCATAGTGCAGCTTCTGCAGTACTGAGCCTCCCTATTGCAGATCAGTGAAGAATCACAGTGATATTACAGTGTTCCTTTAAAATCCCAAAACCACCCACTAGTTTGGTGTCTAACTGTCACGATTCACGGATGGCGGACTGACGGAGACAGACGCAAACGCTAAAACATAGTGATTTTATTTAGAGCGAACTAACAAAACAGACAGACTGACTTGAGCAAAAACAAAACGAGTGACAGGTGAAAAAGACAAGGGAACAAACCAAAATGAGAAATAACTGGAGACAATAACTAGAAACAGCACGACTAGGAATTATAACAACACAAAACAAAACAACACGACTTGCAATTGGAAACAACACAAAACAACACGACTTGTAATAGGAACAACACAAAACAACACGACTTGGAATGAGAACCACACAAAAACAAAACAAATGACAGATGAAAGGAAGTGACACAAGGGAACTTAAATACATGAACAAACGAGACACACCTGGAACAGATAACGAGGGATAGCAGACAAGGAGGGGGAACAAAGGTGGGACAAGGGCGGAGACACGGACAATAACAGACAGAGCCATGTGCAGAGAGAGCACATGGCGGGGAAAACAGGCATGACAGGACGAGGGCGTGACACTAACTAGCTTTTGAGTGAACTTTCCTGACTACATAGTTCTTGGTGCTGCTTAACTTGGTAAGCTGTTTCAAAATAACATTATTCTCTTTCAAAATTTCAAATATAATGTTTCACTTAATTGTTATTCACATAATTTTGACAGTTTTTTTCTGAATGTAAGTGAAGATGCTGAGCACCTTAGCCTAATAACGTTAGGTGAAGTGGCTATGCTGAAGCTTCTTTAAACTTGACATAACGATCAATGCTGTTATGGTGGATACAGCTGGGATTGAACCTTTTGAGTTACGGAACCTATTGACAATGGTGGAAATGCAATGAACAGTTGAACAGCTGGAAAGGAACCAGATACACATTGGTAGAAAAAGATTAACCATTCTAGAGATCAAACACTACAATGTCTTTGCAAGCTGTCTCTCAGCTCTCATCTCATTCGATCAGTAGGTGCATCCCAATTCATGAGCTGCATACTTCAAAGGACACAGTCTACATAGGCCTTTGATGGCTGTAGTGTGAATTGGTATAGTCTACTCTGCTGTGGATTTATGGTTTGCATCACTAGCTGTTGCTGTCCTTACTATCATTGAACGCCACTCCTGTTCCCTCTTGATGGCTGCAGCCTTAAAGTTACAGCACCTTAAAATGGAGCCAGAAATGTTTATTTTTCTCCTTTTGTTTCTTTCTTGGAGCTGAAGATATTTCACCGCCAATTATATTGTATTTTGAAAAGAAACACATCTATCACTGGGTAAAATTGTTTAAGCTGTGTACTCTTAGCCAAATTTATTTTTATGGTAAAATTAAACACTTAACATTATTTTGTAAATGGCAAATGTCAATTTTCTATGACAAAATTGATTTTATTGGTGGTGGAATGTTATTAACTACTGTAATTAAACCTTGTGTTTTCTGGTCACTGACTGCTGTATTTGGCCCCTGTGTGTCCTCATGGATGGAGGAGGCAATTAGGACGGTGGGTTGGGGGGATTGTGGAGTGCCTCTCTCCCAACACCTCATCCAAAACAAGCTGCAGTAGTGGTTTCCCAATAACATTTTCTTCTCACCCTGGACACTTGAGCATCTAAAATATTTGGAATTCAGGATTCAATTGGAAGCATGTGTAAACTTTCTTTTGGTCAAAAAAGACATATTTTTCTACTTTAAAAGGTTCTTTTACACTCTGGTAAAATCCTAAAATGGTTCTTTTTAGGTCTGTCACACTCTTGCGCTGTTTCATGTGTTCCACTTTTGTTTTTGTTTCTTTGCCTGCCATGTGCTAAAGGAGCACATGGCTCTGTTTTTGTTTTGTCCTGGTCTCCGCCTTAGCTGCGCCTTAGTCCCACCTTGGTATCAGTGTCTCCACCTGTGTCTCCCCTGTGGTCCTGCCCTCCTGTTATCATTCCAAAGTGTTTCTTATCTCTGTTCTATGTATAAGCCCCCAGTTTCAGTGTTGTCTTTTTTGTATATTTCATATCTTGGTCTTGTTGGTCTCTATGTGAACTTCTGGTCTGGTCTAGTGTTTGTCTTTTTCATATGTCTGACATTTCGTATCAAGTTTATATCTATTATCTTTACTATTATTTGAGTATTTTGATTCCAGCGCCTCTATCGTATTGTCCTAGTTTAGTTTGTCGTGCTAGTTCTGTTATATCTTATTAATCTTTTGTATGTGAACCAGTTTATTCAAATGTTTATTTGGAATATTCCCTGCCCCAACTTAGTCCTCTTTTATTTGTCCCTTGATTATTTTATTTTATTTTGACTCTATTTGTATTTTTTCTGTTTATTGGATTAGTTGTTTTTTTGTCTCTTTGTTTTCCTTGTTTGCAAGTTTAATATTTCTGTCAGTTATGTCTAGTTAGCTTTGTTCCTAGGTTTCCTTTCTTTAGCTGTGTTAGTCTTGAACTGAAACTTTGCTTTTGTCTATAGATTCTTTTAGTCTTGTTTGGTAGTTTAGTTTGTTTACCAAACGCCCCCAACCCCCCCACGTTCATGACATTCAAAACTGAAAACTGAATGTGCAACAAGGAAAATTGTGATCTGTTAGAACTGGGGCACAGAGCATGTGTTCAGTCCAAAAAACAATGAATAAACAACGACTAATATTACAGCCAGCGTTGTTGTGGTTTGCAAGCCACGGTTCCCATTAGAGACGGGGTTTTGCAATGTCACCAGCTCAATTTTGCCAGGGAGCTGTAATAAGCAGAAGAGACCAGCGAAAAGTGAGCTGAGCCAAGTCAAGCCAATCCCATGAAGTGTTTTGTTTTTTTTAATTAGTGAAGAAAATTGAACCAAAAAAGTAGTCACCTATTCTGTGTGACCACTACTAAAGAAAACAATATTTTGTTCCAAGAATTGATTGTTTTATTAGCAGTTTCTGATTGCTTATACACTAAGAGCAGTGGTGGATGCTGGTCTTTCAAGGAGGGGAAGCTCAATTTCGGCCTACATCATAAAATGTGTCGGTTTATTTATACGTAAATTCTACCCTCTGTTCCTTTTTAAGAAAATGATCTTTGACCCTGTCGTACCAACAAGGCGTCTTTTCCAGGGACTTGACTAGTGTCCTCTCAAAGGCCAGCAGAGCTAGGCTGCTTAAACAGCCTTGGCCCATGTGAAGTGTGTCCGCCTGTGCTCCCACGCATCTTTACACCAAAGGATTGCTGATTCGCTCATTTCGCTGTCAATCAAAAAGGGATTCAGCCTCAGACAGATCATCCAATCATCATGCAGAAGCTGAGCGTCCGGGCCAGCCGAGGCCAGCCCACTGCCCCATAGACCCCCAGAGACGCTGAGCGTCTGATGGGCGGGACAAAGCCCATCATTTATCCAATGTCTCGTTTCGCTGCACTTCGCTGCTTCGCAATTGAACTCTGTGGACGCTCAGCGTCCACACTGTTTGAAAGCTGCGGGGACGATTGAGAGGAAAGCCGTGTCTTTACCAGTGATAAGAAGCTGAACAAAAGTTGAGCGGGTTGTAGTGCATATTTATTCAGTGACATGGACACACAACAGAATATATTTGATCACTTATTTTTTTACATTTTAGGGGAAGCTGAGCTTCCCTTGCAGTCTTAGAGCAATCGCCACCGACTATGAGTCATTCTTTATGCTTCTGGAGTCTGAGGCCTTTCACCCACTTCTGAGGTAGTCTGATATGCCTTGACATTTTTGCAAATTTCACCTACCTAAAAATGCTATACATGCCACACATGCTAACATTCAGCACAAACCCAGCAACAATAATATGAGAGATGTATGTCATTCCTGTTTTTTGTTTAAATTAACTTAGACTTCAACATAGACTTCCCTACTTCCCTAAACCTATTTTCAAAGGTGCTGATATATAGAGAAAAAACATATTGGAATCATTTATGATGTTTTCTTTAGAACTTGGAACTTTGTAGACATGGGTGTTGGCTACACACTAGTGTTTACAGCTTTCTAATATTTTAATTATTTTTTTCTTCTATATTGCTATGAATCTGATGTGACACTCTTTTTCTCAATGCCTGTAGCTTACTCATTGACTATTCATGATATAGGCGTGAAATACAGGTGAGAAATCCCCCCCGCTGCAAAAGATAATGGCCCATTAGCCCCAACCCCACACTACTACACCAATGACACATACTTACAAGTATTTCAGTCATACGTATCACAATAGTCTACACATACATGCTATGGGAGCATAATACAATGGTGGCATATCGATAGAGCATGAGTTTGCATGTGTTATGAAATGGTTTATTAGACATTTCAGCAGCAACAACACATATATAAGTATTTCATAACTTTACTACAAGCTTTTTTGTTCCTTTCTCCGCTGAGCTCTGTTCCTCTGCACAATTACAAAACATTTACCGTCAGCTTCAGGATGTCTGCCACTGGAATACTACTGAACAGCCATGTGCTTCTGTTAATATGACTAAAATGGGCATTTTCACATGTTGTGTGGTGGTTGTAATCATCCAATAAGTTCAGCATGCTATTATCATATGAATATGAATCATTGGGCCATCAAGGGTTGCGGTCTGAGTCTCAGAGAGAAACATGCCTCTTGTTATTTATCATTCTATAACAACAAGCTAAAAATAAATTTAATTTCAATCTCCATATATTTGAAAAGGTTTCTGGGGTTTCTGGGTTTATTATGTTTCTAGGACAAAAACTCGCTTTTGAGTTGAGTTGCATATGTGTTTTGGTGCAAGTTCTGATTTATTTTGCCGGCGGGAGCACCTACTTCAGATGCATTTACATGCATAATAATAATAAAATATATAAATAAAAAATATATAATAATAAAATATATAAATAATAAAAAATTCTAAATTTAGAATCCAGAATCAAATAATTGTGTCAGCTTTAAGCTCCATAGGGAGGTGAAAAATTAATTAGTGGACAAGGAGAACTTCACATTTTGCCTAGGGCAATGTTGCATGTAAAACCATGAAGCTTTGCTAAATGTGATACTTGTTTCAGGGGTGGTTCTACTGCTACAGTGGCTACGACTCCAGAAGTAGATGAGGAGAAAAAGATTGGCCCAAGAAGCTGTCATGTCTCACTGGTGTGTAGTGAAAATATCATATTGATCTAAGAGAATTAAAGAAAATCATCATCATTACATTACCAGTTTTAATTTACGTGCCCAGTATGTATGTCATATTGTTAGTTATGTTAAAACATTTTCTGCCATGGTTTTATTGTTATGTCATGTGTTTAATATACAAGCTATTCTGCTTATTTAGGACTCCTATATTTGTCCTACACTCTAAGAATTATATGTTAATGTTACTGTTAATCTTAAAATTAAAATATGCTATTTATATGTATAAAGAATTATTTTGATTCTAAAACTAAGTCCGCTTATTTGTCATCACATATGTTTAGCAAGAAATTAAATTTACTTTCTCCAGGACATGGTGCTAAACTTAGCTAAAATGTTCTATTTTAAAGCTGAGCTGTAAGTTCCCAGTGTTTTAGCACGGATGCCCTCAGGACCACCGCAAAACAACCCTCTGTAGGACGGACTGTGACTCCATTGGCTGCAGCAATAAATGATTCACAGCAAATTCTAGCTGCTGACTGGCTAAATAAAAATTATGAATGCATTCTCTGCTTAGGAGCCATGGTGTATATACCCCAACCTCTGGATGAGGGAGAGCTGCAGATCTGTTTGTCTCAAGCAAATAATTTGTTTTAAATGTCTCATGTAAAAATACAGAATAAAATGCATCCTGTATCAGTCCTGTAACATGTCCTCTCACGCTCCAGTTCAAAATCTGTCTCGTGGGAATGTGCGGATGAGTGCGTTTGTGCGGAACAGTCAGAAAGGACAATGTGTCTGCACATGTGCAGTCAGCAAGGAATTAGCTCTGGCTGACAGGCTGAGCCTGGGTCTATCCATGGTTATGCCCTTGGTTTAAATCCATGTCCCTCCTGATTTCGCATGCATGTCAAAGCTGTAATTCTCTTTTCTGCCAGTAGGTGTCACAAATGTTTACTCATTTTAACCCTCTGTTATTCAGACCTACCATTAAGATTAAATTATTGACAGTATATATATATATATATATATATATATATATATATATATATATATATATATATATATATATAACTGGACCCAGTGATCTTGCTGTTTTCAATGGGGCAATGGGAAAACCTGTGGTCAATCGTGTCACTTCCTGATCAGCTTCGCGGAAAATGCAGGAAAGTGAAAGACTTCACTAGTGCCCGCATGTCGCGAATCTCCGGTATGCCGTACAAGCAACCTTACTGTCTGTAGGAGCTGTGACAACCCCCCAGAAATCTTGCATCGAATGGCAAAATTTAGCACAGGCGTAAGCATATACTAAAATTACTGAGAGCCTGTTGTTGCTGTTAGAGTTGTACAAATGAATAAATATGGTTATGAAATAAGTAATGAAATAAATACATGCTTTTACAAGTTGTTGCATGAGTTCAGCTTGGAGTAATAATGTGTACCACTAAGATAATCTCACATAGGCAAAAAAGCCTAGATTTATTCAGGTAAGGCTAAATAATTGATCATTTCAAGTGAATTACATAGACTAGGTGTCATTAAATTAAATTATAAATGAGTCCGCTCCCTCAATATACTTCAGAGTTTAAAATAAATAAATAAATATATTACTCTGAGGTCTTGAATGAATTTAGTGAAATACACTACTTTTTGTAGATTTACCAGACACCCCTTATAACAAGGAGGCAACACTGAAGGCAAAATCAGAGGTCCACTGGCGTTATGCTCAGCGCTTTCTGGACGGACTACCAGTGATTAAACTGAATTTTAGACAAAAATGCCACATTTTAGTACTTTTCCATTCACAATCCAATTTACAAATTTTCCATTCATTAGGTTTTAATTAGGTTTTGTATTATTCTTTATAAATTAGTAAATAATTTTAATCCAGCACAACATTTTAAGCATAATCATTTTTTATCAGGCATACTCATTATTATATCTCTCATAGTTGTTGGTAATATTGGTATTAGTTTGATTTAAAGATTAAAAGTCTCTGAATTTAAAATTTGTTTGAGTTTGAGGAGATCAAAAATTTGTTATATCCTGTACCCAGGACAGTAATCTGAGTGGACCATGTCATGGGAAACAATTTTATTACTTTGTGTTTGTTGACAAATATCCTTAAATGATGATTAGTTAAATTAGCATTTATAACTACATACTCATTGTGTGAAATCTTGTACCTTATATGCATTTATATGAATGACTAACCAGCATTTACATTATGTATTACTTGCACATGTAGTTAAACATTTTTTGATTCTGCACGACTAACTCATATGATAAATACTCTTAAAAGACATATTATAAGCTAACTCTATGGCATGATAACTCACGTGATATTTACACATTCTTAATTCTTAACGTCTAACCTTGAACAGATGTGCACTCCAGGCTTTTAACACACTGACATCAATCATAGTGTTGGCCCAGGAGGGCTGAAGTGTAGGTGCATGTTGTTGACCTTGAAGTGCATTTCTGACTCCCTAAAATTTAGTCTCTCGGGAGAGGAGTGCTGGGAAGAGAGGCCCATTGTCAGCCTGGCCGGATAACGAATGTCTTCGGGGTCACGGCATGCACCTGAATCTTGCACGTGAAGAGCTGAGTACTAACACGTGAAATTATGCATATTAATATACGCTGATCAGCCAGAAAATGCCTCACCGGCAGGGTTTACGTCATTTGGGGTATAACTGTTGGAGTCAGATCTTGAGAGGTCAGAGCTTTACTTGGGAGGGGTATCACACTCTTCTCGATGTATTAGTTCTCCTGGATCCAGTATTGTTAAATAAATACTTTGATTTGCTTTGAACTTCACTCGACTGGTGTCTGCGACTCTTCCGTAACGAACACGCCTCCCCGAAGAGGGAGGGTGTATTTTGGACCTTTTTGATATTTTCTTAATTTTAAATACTTTGAGAACGGTCCAAAAGAACATTTTTATCTTCAACCAGCAGTGGTCTACAGTCAGTGATGTGCAAACCTTTTTATGCCAGTGAACCGATATATGCTCGTTGTCTGGGATATTAGGTGTATTTGCATCAGTATCGGTTTTGGATAAGTATTTCTGATACCAGCCTAAATTTTATTCAGTATCGGATCAGAAAGGAAATCAATGGTATCGAACATCCCCAATCACTTTACTGGAGAATACTTAAAAGGTTAAAGATTAAAAGATTAAGTATAAAGAGAGTTTATTGTAATTTGCACAGTAAGGAACAGGTTCCGTGTACAATGAAATTCCTTCTTTGCTCCTCACCAAGAATGCCAAATGGAAGAGAAAATGCAACGAATAACTAGATAGACTAATAAAGTGCAAAGCTCACGGAGATATATACATAAGTGAACAGCAATAAGCAATACATCAGAAACAACCATTTGTGTGACAGTAAATGACAAAGGCATGTAAATATGTTGACAGTAAAGTGCAGGGTTATTTCTGAGGTATGTTCTGGAGTCTGATGGCAGTGGGGAAGAAAGAGTTCTTTAATTTAGTGGTCTTGCATTTGACACTTCTGTACCTATGGCCTGAGGGCAGAAGTGTAAACAGTCTATGTTGGGACTAGCTGACAAAATAAATAATGACTGCCGTCTAATCAACGTTCTCTTAAGGTTGAAAATGAAAGTTGAAAAGACGTCCAAACACAGACATTGAAAAGACGACTATTAGACATATTTTGGACGTCCATTGACGTTATTAATTGGTCCCGAAATAAATTACTTGTATAAAACGCATTTTGGACGTCCACTGACGTTATCGATTTGTCACCACTTAACTAAATTATTAAGATGGATTTTGGATGTCCATTGACATTTAAAATTTGTCCTTGATGGACAGACTACTTTTAGACCTATTTTGAACGTCCAGGGAAGTTCCTTGTTTACTGGGTAGCTAAGCATGACAAAACTGTGAAAAAAAGGTTGACTTCTATTCATAATACGAAATATACAAGCAAAATAATTCAGAATGAGGTTTTGAGTTGTTTGGCAGACATGGTTCGAACAAAAGTCTGTGGAATGAAGTGCTGAGAAATGCTGAGCAATGCGACACTGTAATTCAGCAGCCAACTACAAAACGACAAATAAAGCTAAGCTCCCAACTTGCTGGACACTGTGTGCTCACTACTGTAGGTCAGTAGATTCAGAACTAGATAAAGAGAGATTTCGTACAGCCTTTTTCTACCCTCTTTTCGATCAGATGCTCACTGAGCTTAATAGGTGGTTCTCCAGCAGAAACTTTGACATAATGTATGGCATCCAAACCCTAAACCTCCAAAGTGATGCATTTCTCTGCGTGGAGTTTGCCGAGCGCCATAGAATTAGCCCGCAGGGGGATGTAAACAGCGACTAGAAACATTGAATTCCCGTGGTAGATAGTAGGGATGGCATTTTAAATCTAGGAATTCCACGTCTGGAGAACAGTGCCTATAAACAGTCCGTACAAATGAGGCACGAACGAATGAGACCACTTTAGCGCGATTTGGCCATTAATGAGTGGCTGACTTACATAACAGGTAATAAGATATAATGTCTAATTCTTCAAAAACGGTACCAGCACAAACAATGATTTTTGCGGCACAAACGCAGGACTAACGAAAGAACACGTTTTTATTCCGTTTCTCATCATATGAGGGGCCTGGCTCTGGATTATAATGAACTTCTTCAAATATTACAGCACATTATTTTGGGTCAGAGTTTATCATGTCACCTTTAACACTGCTGTGGAAAAATTTTAATCTCTAAACTAGTTTGTTAAACTTGTAGTTCAAATTACAAAGTCCATTCTCTATAGAAGAGATCCTGTGGAAACAGCTCAGAGATACCTTTATTATTGGTTCAAGTGACACCTTGAAATTAATGGGAGCGAAAGGAGAAAGGGGCCTGGATTAAACAGTCATTACGTGCAGCTATGAGCACGATGACTGACTGTGACAATAATCCACCACAGCTACTGAGAAATTTAACCCCTGTGTTAAATCTGTCTTTGTCAGTGACATGAGATTTTTGCCCATAATGTCACTGACAAAGACATTACGGTAGTATAGTCACAATGAAAACAATGAAGAAAATACATAATCTTTATACTTAGCCAGCAGTGAGAGCACTAAAACTGGAGAAGAATGGACAAAGTGAGAGGACTCAACACAAAGTTAAACTCAGCAAGGATACCAGAGACTGTTATTGAATAAATGTCCAACTTTATTTATTTTTTAACAATATTGTTCCATATGACTATAAATAAATCAATTTGGAGTGCTGAACTTGCATTACTTGTATTTGTACTTGGATATTACCAAGTGTGTTTGCCTGAGAAAACGTTTCCTTGTTAGACTGGACAGAAGGCAGACACTTGCGGTTAAAAGTATAAAGAGTTTATTGACAACAATCCACAAGGGGTTAACAAAAACAAGCACGGGTCAAATGCCGGAAACAAACAGTACCTCAGAGATAATCCAACAGAGTAGTCAAAAAGCCAGGCAGATGGGTCGAATACCGGAAAACAAACATTACATCAGAGATAATCCAAAAGAGTAGTGTAAAAGACTGAAGTCAAGCTAGCCTCCACTTGGAAAAGCTTGGTCAAGCCAGCCCCCACTTAGTTTTGGTGGAACTTTGTATTCTGAACATTACGGTAAGAGCGTGTAGAGGAACGAATTTCAAAATAAAAAACAGTCAGTGACAGGAAATCTATGTAATAAATACATAATTTTCTAAACAAATGATAAATGGATAAACAACAAATATTTGCTATTTTGTGGAAATAATGAAGATTTTAGGACATGACTCTCAAGTCACTCTGATGTGCCATTTCAAAATAAAGGCCCTTTGAATGGTTCCATTTCTGTAAATTTAATTCCAAATTTATATAAATATTAAGAGGAAATCTTTAGTTTGCACAGAACAATTTCACTTCATAATCATAGTACAACACCTGATTATGTCACTCACTGAATATCAAGTCATTCTGATGTGTCATTTCAAAATAAATGACCTTTGAATGGTCCTATTTCTGTAAATTTAATTCCAAATTTAGACTATTATTAAAAGGAAACCATTAGTTTGTACAGAACAATTTCACTTCATAATCATAGTACAACACATGATTATGTCACTCACTTAATATGAAGTCATTCTGATGTGTCATTTCAAAATAAAGACCCTTTGAATGGTCCCATTTCTGTAAATTTAATTCCAAATTTAAATAATTATTAAAAAGAAACCTTTAGTTTGCACAGAACAATTTCACTTCATAATAATACTACCTCACCTGATTATGTCACTCACTTAATATGAAGTCATTCTGATGTGTCATTTCAAAATAAAGGCCCTTTGTGTTGTTCCATTTCTGTAAATTTAATTCGAAATTTAGATCATTATTAAAAAAAAACTTTAGTTTGCACAGAACAATTTCACTTCATAATCATAGTACAACACCTGATTACGTCACTCACTGAATATCAAGTCATTCTAATGTGTCATTTCAAAATAAAGGCCCCTTGAATTGTCCCATGTCCGTAAATTTAATTCCAAATTTAGATCAATATTAAAAGTGAACCATTAGTTTGCACAGAACAATTTCACATCATAATCATAGTACCACACCTGATTATGTCACTCGCTGAATATCAAGTCATTCTAATGTGTTATTTCAAAATAAAGGCCCTTTGAATGGTCCCATTTCTGTAAATTTAATTCCAAATTTAGATAATAATAATAAAAAAAAAACCTTTAGTTTGCACAGAACAATTTCACTTCATAATCATAGTACAACACCTGATTATGTAACTCACTTAATATGAAGTCATTCTGATGTGTCATTTCAAAATAAAGGCCCTTTGAATGGTCCCATTTCTGTAAATGTAATTCCAAATTTAGATCAATATTAAAAGTGAACCATTAGTTTGCACAGAACAATTTCACTTCATAATCATAGTACCACACCTGATTATGTCACTCACTTAATATGAAGGCATTCTGATTTGTCAATTCAAAATAAAGGCCCTTTGAATCGTCCCATTTCTGTAAATTTAATTCCAAATTTAGATCAATATTAAAAGTGAACCATTAGTTTGCACAGAACAATTTCACTTCATAATCATAGTACAACACCTGATTGTGTCATTCACTGAATATGAAGTTATTCTGATGTGTCATTTCAAAATAAAGGCCCTTTGAATTGTCCCATGTCTGTAAATTTAATTCCAAATTTATATAATTGTTAAAAGGAAACCTTTAGTTTGCACAGAACAATTTCACTTCATAATCATATTACCACACGTGATTATGTCACTCACTTAATATGAAGTCATTCTGATATGTCATTTCAAAAGAAAGGCCCTTTGAATTGTCCCATTTCTGTAAATTTAATTCCAAATTTAGATCATTATTAAAAGGAAACCTTTAGTTTTCACAGAACAATTTCACTTCATAATCATAGTACAACACCTGATTATGTCACTTACTGAATATCAAGTTATTCTGATGTGTAATTTCAAAATAAAGGCCCTTTGTGTTGTCCCATCTCTCTAAATTTAATTCCAAATTTATATAATTATTAAAAGGAAACTATTAGTTTGCACAGAACAATTTCACTTCATGATGATAGTACAACACCTGATTATGTCACTCACTTTAACATCAAGTCATTCTGATGTGTCATTTCAAAATAAAGGCACTTGGTCTTGGCCCATCTCTGTAACTTCAATTCCAAATCTATATAATTATCAAATGGAAACCATTAGTTTGCACAGAACAATTTCACTTCATAATGATAGTACAACAACTGATTTTGTCACTTACTGAATATGAAGTCATTCTCATGTGTCATTTCAAAATACAGGCCCTTTGAATTTTCCCGTTTCTGTAAATTTAGTTCCAAATTCATATAATTAATAAAAGGAAATCATTAGTTTGCATACACCATTTTCATAATGATAGTACAACACCTGAATATGCCTTTAATATCAGGTCATTCTGGTTAGTAATGCCAGAACAACAGCCATGTAAATGACAATTTAACTGTTGTATTTCCTTTATGTTTAAACTGTTATTAAATGGAATACTCTTGTTATTACACACCAGTTTCAATTTGTAACAATAATAGTATAGCACCTGAGTGTGTCAATTATTTAATATCAAAACATTGTGGTTTTGTGTTTTAACATTGAATTTGTCATCTCATTTATATTCCTAACAAATATATGACTGGTTCACAATGTTATGAAATTAATTGTTTCATGTTCATGTTCACATGTTAAAGTGAGTGACATAATCAGGTGTTGTACTATCATCATGAAGTGAAATTGTTCTGTGCAAACTAATAGTTTCCTTTTAATAATTATATAAATTTGGAATTAAATTTAGAGAGATGGGACAACACAACGGGCCTTTATTTTGAAATGACATATCAGAATAACTTGATATTAAGTGAGTTACATACTCAGGTGTTGTACTATGAATATGAAGTGAAATTGTTCTGTGCAAACTAATGGTTCACTTTTAATAATGATCTAAATTTGGAATTAAATTTACAGAAATGGGACAATTCAAAGGGCCTTTATTTTGAAATGACACATCAGAATTACTTGATATTCAGTGAGTGACATAATCAGGTGTGGTACTATGATTATGAAGGGAAATTGTTCTGTGCAAACTAATGGTTTCCTTATAATAATGATCTAAATTTGGAATTAAATTTACAGAAACGGGACCATTCAAAGGGCCTTTATTTTGAAATGACACATCAAAATGACTTCATATTAAGTGAGTGACATAATCAGGTGTGGTATTATGATTATGAAGTGAAATTGTTCTGTGCAAACTAATGGTTCACTTTTAATATTGATCTAAATTTGGAATTAAATTTACAGAAATGGGACAACTCAAAGGGCCTTTATTTTGAAATGACACATCAGAATGACTTCATATTAAGTGAGTGACATAATCAGGTGTGGTATTATGATTATGAAGTGAAATTGTTCTGTGCAAACTAAATGTTTCATTTTAATAATTATATACATTTGGAAATAAATTTACAGAAATGGGACAATTCAAAGGGCCTTTATTTTGAAATGACACATCAGAATGACTTGATATTCTGTGAGTGACATAATCAGGTGTTGTACTATGATTAAGAAGTGAAATTGTTCTGTGCAAACTAAAGGTTTCCCTTTAATAATGATCTGAATTTGGAAATACATTTACAGACATAGGACAACACAAAGGGCCTTTACTTTGAATTGGCACATCAGAGTGACTTGAGAGTCGTGTCCTAAAATCTTCATTATTTCCACAAAATAGCAAATATTTGTTGTTTATCCATTTATTATTTGTTAAGAAAATTATTTATTTATTACATACATTTCCTGTCATTGACTTTTGGCTTTTATTTTGAAATTTTTTCCTCTGCACGCTCTTACCGTTATGTTCAGAATACGAAGTTCCACCAAAACTAAGTGGGGGCTGGCTTGACAAATCCAAGGGGGCAGGACAAGGACGAAAACCGAAAGAACAGCATAAGGTACGTAACTGGAATTCAGGACAGACAGGTATGTAGAGAACGCTTTGTATTCGGATATGAATCACGCAATACTCAGCATTGACTGGTGAGTGAGTGAAGCTTAAATAATGAGAGAAACAGGTGTTCCTGATCAGAATTCTGGGGAGTGAGAACGGTGTAGTGTCATGTGATTGTCTGATGCATTCTGGGATCTGGAGTTCAGAGAGGCCTGTGTGACAGTTAGACTGAAGACCTGCATTCACGGTGGCCATCTTCACCTCTGCTTTAAAGCAATATCTTAGAAATATATTACAAATTTAGTCTTTGATGGCGATATTAAAATCATGATATAGTGTATGTTATCAGAGCTTGACATAGTCTTAACCAGAGCCACAGTTCAACCTAAATAAATATTGCATCATGTGCATAAAATTAAGGTTTTTGTTTTTTTTAAATCCACTCAAACAATAAATGGAGATGTCTTGTGTTCTGGACATAGCCTAAAAAATAAACCCCCTCGCCTGTTACTTGCTGGGGTATTCAAATATGTCATTATCCCTTTGGTTTGTCTGGTGTGTCAAATTTCTGTTGTGTCTAAAAACAAGGCCATAAAGTTAATTTATGTGCATTTAAGAGAGCCACAGGGCCCCTCCCTGTGGCACTGTAGGAGCTCACTGACTGGTCATGTCACACCCTCAAAATAGGTGGGGAACAATACAAGCCCAGAAAAAATCTTCAGTAAGTAGACTTTTTTGCTTAGATGCCTGTGCTCTAAACTCAGGCAGGGGCAAATCTGATAGATCAGGTGTGTTGACAGCTATATTTTTAGTAGCCTAATTATTACTGAATATTTTGGTAACACTTTTACAGCCCGCTAATTACTGGGTATCACTCCTGAATACCTTCAAGATATCATTTCCTATTATGAACCACCACAATTACTGGCTTTTTAATATTTCCCAGAATTCAGATGGCCTCAGCTGGGGAAAGAGCTTTTTCTTATAAAGCACCCAACTCTGGAATGATCTTCCAGAAAATGTTCAGCACTCAGACATAATCGCAGTCAAATCTAGGCTGAAAACTCATTTATTCAGTTTAACTTTTGGTAATGTTCCCCCTTAGATAAAGGCAGCAGATCCAGGGGTCCATGGACACAGGTAATTATAGTAAACTGAGACACTGGTATTGTCGTCCCGCCACTTGCACACAATGAGGTTTGTCCACGGTGGAGTAGTGGGATGCCAGTGTTTCAGGATGCTTCTGCGTCTGTCCTTCTTGTTCTCTCCTTTTAGTAAAAGCATTTATAGTCAGATCCGACAGAATCATTAGCCATACTCTGGAAACGTTCACATTCTCTGATTTACATACATCCTCACAGATCAAAACTAACTCCATCCCTCTACCTATTTCCGAGTAAATTACTGCCCACATGTCTGGCTTGACACTGATGGATGACTGACTGTCGAGCTCCCTGCCCATGCTCCAGCCACCACCACTTGCCCCACCCTACACTTAAGTTTTCACTGACTCCTAAATATTATTACCAGTAATATTAACAACTATAATAATAATAATATAATTATCATTAGTGCTTACATCATAATACTATAATTATATCAGTATACATGAGCATAACAGCAGATCTATGTGAAGCATAAGGTACTTTTCATTTTGACAGTAATTTCTAGGTAGATTGACCAGAGGAGGCACGAGCGTGTCTCGACTCTCTTAGCACTTCAACCTTTAACACTTTAACACTTCAACCCTCAACCTTTCAACAAGATCATCAAAGCGAACACTTCAATGCAATATTTAGGGCATATGGCAAAGAATGGGAGGGGAGAAAGCCTGCTGACAGCAAAATCCTGGACATTTTTGCCGATTTAGAAATCCCGATCAGGCACATGTTTTAGATCTCAAAAAGAGGACATGTCAGGGGATAAGAGAACGTCTGGAACCACCATGTTGAAAATGTATTTTTCAGGGAAGTCCTCACTTATTTCAGTAAGACAATGCCAATTTGGGGTTGTACAATGAATGCACACTTGAACCTTTTCAAGATAAAAGTGTACATTAAAGTAGTACCATTCACAACAGATTTCTGGACATAGAGTAACTTTTGGCACTGCAGTGTACATTTTTAATACCTCCAGCAAATGTCAGTGTAGGAACTGACATTTTTACGCTCTACTCTTCTGTTTTTATAACTTTATATTTTAAGATAACATGTCTGGGCTCCAAATTCATGGTTGAGATGCAACCCCAATGCAGCACAACAATTAAACAACCTCTGTCGCACAATCTACATTCATCCTTTCTTACAACTAAACCCCTGACAACTGTAGGAGGAGTCTTTACAAGCCTGAAAACAGCACCTGAATCTTACCTTCATTATCTGAACACTCGAGTGACCATGATGTTTCTGTGTGCTCTGACTGTGTTTATGATCATGCTAGGTAAGAGTAATTAGCAAGATTTATATCCAGACATAATACTTTTTTCTCAAATGTATTTCTTTGTTCATATTTCATGTAAAATTTGTGGTGATGAGTCTGCAAATGTCAATCATAAGTTTGATTAAGCAGCAGTTAATCTGTTAAAATATAAGATTTGTGCAATTTTTTTAATTATTATTTCTTCACAGGGAGCTGTTCTGCAGAGTCAATAACACAATTGGAGAACACAGCACACACTCTTGAAGATGAAACAATTACTCTCTCCTGCAAGTATGAAGGTAGTACAACTACTATACGAAGTCTACAGTGGTATCGTCAGTATCCTGGATACACACCAGAGTTCATGTTGCTGAAATATCCAAAATCGACTTCTATGATCCATGCAAACCCTCCTTTCCCACGACTGAATGTTACAGAGACTGGAAATATTGTGCAGCTGGTGATCTCCTCTGCTGCATTATCAGACTCTGCTCTCTACTACTGTGCTCTGGAGCCCACAGTGACAGGAAACCCAGCTCCACTCTACAAAAATGTATAGATCAATCAGTAGATTCTTGCACATAACATTTTCATATGGAGCCCAGTAATTCCTTGTAGGTGACTTTGAACGGGATAAGCGGTTGCAGACAATGAATGAATTAATGAACGAACGAACTGGTGAACAACTGCAATTACATCCTTTTGAGCAGCTTAAATTTGTTAATGAATATTTCTGTATCAAAAAATGTTGAGCTGGTGCCAAGCATTTTATTCTACAGGCTGTGCTATTTTATAGACATTGTAAGCACAAACTCTCAAATAGGTATTTTAGCTAAGAGTAGAAATAGCATCATATTTCTGGAAATAAATGAGATCTGAATAACTCCTAGAACTGCAGCATACATTTTTATACATCCAGCATCAGTATAAACACAGATATTTCCAGGTGCTGGTCATGAAATTAGAATATCATGAAAAAGTTGATTTATTTCAGTAATTCCATTCAAAAAGTGAAACTTGTATATTATACTCATTCATTACACACAGACTGATATGTTTCAAGTGTTTATTTCTTTTAATTTGATGATTATAACTGACAACTAATGAAAAACTCAATTTCAGTATCTTAGAAAATTAGAATATTGTGAAAAGGTTAAATATTGAAGACACCTGGTGCCACAATGTAATCAGCTAATTAACTCAACACCTGCAAAGGCCTTTAAATGGTCTCTCAGTCTAGTTCTGTAGGATACAAAATCATGGGGAAGGCAAAAAGTGTACAAGCAATAGGGATAACTGCACTCTGGAGAGGATTGTGAAACAAAACACATTCAAAAATGTGGGGGAAATTCACAAAGACTGGAATGCAGCTGGAGTCAGTGCTTCAAGAACCACCACGCACAGACATGGGTTTCAGCTGTCACATTCCTTGTGTCAAGCCACACTTGAACAAGTGACAGCGTCAGAAGTGTTTTGCCTAGGCTAAGGACTGGGCTGCTGCTGAGTCGTCCAAAGTTATGTTCTCTGATGAAAGCAATTTTAGCATTTCTTTTGGAAATCAAGGTCCCAGAGTCTGGAGGAAGAGAGGAGAGGCACAGAATCCATGTTGTTTGAGGTCCAGTGTAAAGTTTCCACAGTCAGTGATGGTTTGGGGTGCCATGTCACCTGCTGGTGTTGGTCCAATGTGTTTTCTGAGATCCAAGGTCAACACAGCCATCTACCAGGAAGTTTTAGAGCACTTCATGCTACCTGCTGCTGACCAACTTTATGGAGATGCAGATTTCAATTTCCAACAGGACTTGGCACCTGCACACACTGCCAAATCTACCAGTACCTGGTTTAAGGACCATGGTATCCCTGTTCTTAATTGGCCAGCAAACTCGCCTGACATTAACCCCTTATAAAATCTATGGGGTATTGTGAAGAGGAAGATGCAATTCGCCAGACCCAACAATGCAGAAGAGCTGAAGGCCACTATCAGAGCAACCTGGGCTCTCTTAACACCTGAGCAGTGCCACGGACAGATCGACTACATGCCACGCTGCATTGCAGCAGTTATTCAGGCAAAAGGAGCCCCAACTAAGTATTGAGTGCTGTACATGCTCATACTTTTCATGTTCATACTTTTCAGTTGGCCAGAATTTCTAAAACTCCTTTTTTTTTTGTATTGGTCTTAAGTAATATTTTTACTTTTTAATTTTCTGAGATACTGAATTCAGGGTTTTCATTAGTTGTCAGTTATAATCATTAAATTAAAAGAAATAAACACTTGTAATATATCAATCTGTGTGTAATGAATGAGTATAATATACAAGTGTCACCTTTTGAACGGAATTACTGAAATAAATCAACTGTTTCATGATATTCTAATCTTATGACCAGCACCTGTATAAATATCTTTATTCTTCTCTTTCTATACCCTTGTATTCCAATATATGTCAAGGCCAACATTATTGATAAGATGCAATCCCAAAGCAGCACAAAAAAAAATGAAAATGGTAAAACATATTCTACAATCCTCTGTTCTACTATCAACATTCATCTGATCTTATAATGGAGCCTCTGGCAATTGTAGGAGGAGTCTTGACAAGCTTAAACAGAGCACCTGCATCTCTTCTTCATTACTTCATACTTCATTACACTGGCGCTACTATGATGTTCCTGTGTGCTCTGACTATGTTGCTGATCATGCCAGGTATGTATAATTAGCAATATTTACAAGAAATCATAATATATTTTCCCCAAATATATTTCATTGTGTCTCTTGTAGAAGTTGTGATGATAAGTCTGAAAATATCAGTCATGCATTTTACACAGCATTTAATCTGTCAGAAAATACTAAGGTTTTTGCAATTTTAAAAATGGTTATTTATTCAAAGGGAGCTGTCCTGCACAGTCAATAACACCAATGGAGAACACAACACAAACTCTCGAAGATGAAACAATTACTCTCTCCTGCAAGTATGAGGGTAGTACAACTACTATACGAAGTCTACAGTGGTATCGTCAGTATCCTGGATACAGACCAGAGTTCTTGTTGCTGAAATATCCAGGATCGAGTTTTGTGTCCCATGCAAACCCTCCTTTCCCACGACTGAATGTTACAGAGACTGGAAATATTGTGCAGCTGGTGATCTCCTCTGCTGCAGTATCAGACTCTGCTCTCTACTACTGTGCTCTGGAGCCCACAGTGACAGGAAACCCAGCTCCACTCTACAAAAACCTATAGATCAGTCAGTACAGTCTTGCACATAACATTTTAATAAGGAGCAGCACCTGTTCAGAACCTTTCATGATTAGCCATTGCAAAAGTCAGAGTTAATGTATTCATTACTTCTGCTGAATCTTCTCTGTCCCTTTGAATTGTTTGTTGCTTACAATGTCATGTACATGTAAATGTAACATCACAAAACACTGGTCAATCTTAGATAACTAGATGAATAGAGACCAGAAATCTGAATAATGAAACAATAAAAAAGCAGTCATATTCCTAGTCTTTTCTGCTTTGATACGCTGCATCCACAAAAGCTATCACACACTGATAGCAAAACCACAGGAGAAATGCTAGCACAGGCTTCCAGTATCCATAGTTTCAGGTGCTGAACATCTCTTATCTTCACAGCATAGACAATTGCCTTCAGATGACCCAAAGATAAAAGTCTAAGGGGCTCAGATCAGGAGACCTTAAGGGCCATTCATCCGGCCAACGACAACCAATCCACTTTCCAGGAAACTGTTCATCTAGGAATGCTTGGACCTGACACCCATAATATGGTGGTCACATCTTGCTTGAAAACCTTAGGGAACATGCCAGTTTCAGGACATAAAGAGGAAAACACATCATCATGTAGCAATTTCGCATATCCAGTGGCCTTGAGGTTTCCACTGATGAAGAATGGCCCCACTATCTTTGTACCCCATATACCACACCATACCATCAAGATGTGCAGCACCTGAAACTACGGATACTGGAAGCCTGTGCTAGCATTTCTCCTGCTGTGTTGCTATCAGTGTGTGAAGAGTGGGAGAAGAGGGTTGCATTGACAATTCAACACAATGGGCAGCACTTTGAACACATTTTATAAGTGGTCAGAAAATTGTAAATAACTCACGAAAGAATAAAGTTATGTTAAAACCAAGCACACCATTATTTTTCTTGTGAAATTCCCAATAAGCTTGATGTGTCACATGACCCTCTTCCCACTGAAAAAACAAAAGTTGGATCCAAAATGGCCACCATCATCACCACCCCCCTCCCATATACTAATGTGCCACAAACAGCAAGTTAATATCACCAACCATTCCCATTTTATTAAGGTGTATCCATTTAAATGGCCCACCCTGTAGAACCATGTTAATGCACCCAATTTATTTATCCAAAAAAGAAAACGACACTAAAGTATGAAATAAGTTTTATCCACCATTTTCATCATACACAAGATGAGTGAATTGGATTCACGTGGAGCTTGAGACCCAAATCATGACAGTCTCATATGACATCAAGAGTTTTTATTAACAAATCTCTGTGTTGAGATCACTGCCTCTGGACTGTGGCCAATCACGTGTCTAGGTTTTCAGGTTTTCTAGGTTAAAGTTAATGTTAGAAAGTCAAGGCAGTGAAAAAGAAGAAAAGAGCTGAAAGAAGAAAATAGCGCTGGCTCTAACTCACTAAAAAGCTCTGAAAGTTAGAATCTCTTAAGGACTTGATAAAAGGAAGAACATGCTCAAGTTCTTAGCTCAGCACATGCGCTGTGAGAATCTCTCTTGCTCGCTCAGAAAAAGACTCACCTGAGAACTGTAAAGAGGATGCTCTTACCAGTTCTGAAACTTAAGCTTAACTTAGTCATTATGGCCATTGATGGAAGGGCTCTAGGTGCCAGGTTCGTCTCCCAACACACAGCCGTTGTGCACTGCATAGGAGCTGATTTCCTTGCTGGAGCAACTCAAAACTGAGTTTGGGCCTTCCCTGTCCAAAACTTCCTGGAAGTTTTTAGCAAACAGAAGGCCCAACTCCTACCCCCTCAAAACCCCGGTGAAGCTGGCTCAAGGAGAATGAAGACATTGGCTGGAGGGGGATAATCATCAATTCCTGGTCTAGACTACAAAAATTTGGCCTTCCTTCAGCAGGCAAAATGTCAGAACCCCCACTAGGCCAGATGGATTGTCTTACCGACCCGGGTCTAAGAACACCCAGCCAGATGCTCTGTCCACACAATGGGACTCTCCCTCCTCCAATAACCTTCTAGATTTTAGATTTAACTTTCCATTCTTATGATCAAAGAGGAATTCTACATTCTACAAGCTTGAGCTGTGAGGACCCCATGAAACCACCCCCCAACACACACACGCACACAAATAGTCTGTTTGGAGACCAGAAGTTCATGAAACCCCCTTTCCAATTTGCTCACAAAAAGGTTTGTCTCTACACTGAGTGGTCTGCTCCAAATTTTATGACCAACAGACACACCATTAGACCAACTGACTCAAAGTATCACGTGTGGAGACCCAAGACCCCCCAGAGCATTTATCATACTCATCTTCGGATTTAATCTTAAGGGAGATCGCCAGATGGCCCCAAAGAATGCACCAATTTTCTCTAAAATTCATAGTTCAATCAAGCAGGAACAACATGGACCAACAGTGCCTCCAAGTGGACATTTGGGAAATCATATGTCACCAAAAGCACCCCGTTGTCTCTCTCTCTCTCTCTCTCTCTCTCTCTCTCTCTCTCTTTCTCTCTCTCTCTCGTTTTATCTCTGTCCCAAAAAGAGTTATCTTGGACATGTATGCCTTTCTGAATCCAATTATGCATTATCCAACGTATTATTATTGTTTAATCATGTGATATCATATGTTATTCTCAGGTAAATGTATACTAACCGTGTCTGCATGAATTGATATAAATTTCAATTCACAAGAAGGTCAATTCCTTTCTCAATTTAAAAGAATGTTAATTAGTCTCTAATAACTAGAATAGTTTGTGTACCTACATCAATATACTCAATGTATTAACGCTCAAATATATACGATGTATTAACTCAAGAATGTTTTATCCGGAGCAGAGTTAAATATTTGGTCTCTGGGGGACTTGAGACGGTCACGTGTACTTCACAAACCCAGTAGCCAATCAGAGAACGGCTCAAGTGTGCGTAACGGCGCTACTTAAATAAGAGTCGCTTCCGAGAAACAGGGGCATGCTTAGAGAATTGATGAGTTGATGAATGAAAAGAGTCACTGAAAAAGACTTGCTGTATGGAATCAACGGAAGAACAGAATGAGCTCTGACTCTGCACATTCTGAAAAGACTCTGAGAACTGGACAGGGGATACTCTGGCTGGTTAGCATTGAGTAATCGTCAGATATTTACACCTTTAGAAATAACTCCATCAGTGCCAGCCTCAATTTACTATTGTTTGTTGTTTTCTTTTATTGCCCAGTCAAAGTGTTTTTACACACGACTGATCAAAGCAGGTGAAACTTATTTTTGGCCAGAATAAGAAATCACCTCTGAGATTAGTAAATATTTTAATATTAATTTAATTTAATATATTAATTTTACGGACTTCCAGATGCCACCTGTAAACTTGAAATTTTTTTTAAAAAGCTTTTCTTTCTACGCCCCCTTTTTCTGGGAATTCCAACCAGGACAGCAACAGTTCTCCCAAGAGGGAACCCCAACTGACGTCACACCGCTCCAAGGACGCCGGAAGTGGCCTGCTCACCCTGGAGGGGATCCCTCCATAGCAAGCCCACCTTCAGCCGTTTACACGAGGAGGACAAGACAGCCATTACTCCATACTGTTTACTCCTTGTGTATTTGTGTGATTTTGTGTTTTGACCTGAGCACCGTTCCACACCCCAGTTCTCACAAATCAGTTTTCCTTGTTGCACGTTCAGATTTCACTGGAAATTTTCATCAGCCACCAGTCCAAGGAGTATATAAACCTCTTCAAAACACCTCAAAGTACAGTTACGAGCTGCGCTTGTGAGTCTGATTAAAAATGTGGAAGCTGCTGTGATTTAAGAGATTTTACAAGTGGTGAGTTTGGGCTGGATTTGAATGAGCTCTGCATTTCGTGGTGATAGACATGTCTCTCTGGCCAATCAGCACTCTGCATGGTTTACACATCACCATTTATTACCTACTCGGCATGGTTGGAACACAGAGGGAGCTGGGACTGAAAGCTTACCTGGTTCCACATACCAGATATGGCCAGTGAAAAAACAAGAGCCATGCCGGGTTGTGTAGTTTCCGTGCAGTGGAAACGCGCCATATGTCCCCTCTTTGGTTTGACCACAGGCCCTGCAATGGGAACACACCTCACCTTTTACAGGTTACCCAGGAGTAAGCCACACCCTGGAATATCTGAGGAGGCACTTTTGGTGGCCTAAAATGGATTGTGATGTCCGGGATTATATTGCAGCCTGCCGCATCCTTTGACTTTTCCTTCACTCATACTATCTTCTCCTTCCCCGATCTATGCGGATCCATCCCACATTCCAGGTCTCACACCTTAAACCACTCCTATGTAGTCCATTGGCTCCAGCCCCTGCCCCTCTGCCACCACATCTGATTGCTGGTTCACCGGCCAACATGCGTCGGTGAATATTGGACTCTCAGCAAGTAAGGAATGCCACCCAGTGCTTTGTTGACTGGTATGGGCTTGCCACATCCTTAATCCAGATATTATCAGGGCTTTCAAGTGTGCTCAAGCAGCAGGTTTGAGGATGTCTGGTGCCGTGTCTAGTAGGGGAGGGGAGGGGGGTGGGTCCTGTAAGGGATTAGCCCAGGGCCACTAGAGGGGGAGACAGAGTTGCCACTCAGCAATCGGGCAATTTGCAACACCTGTGTCTACCCTTTAAAACCGAAGCTCACTCATAGTCTTGTTTTTTGGTGTTTCAGAGTTCTGGCAGCAGACTACCCGAACTCTGAGTGCCCGAATTTTGCGTGTCCTCTCAGGTCCTGTTCCTCTTAAAGCTCTTTCTAGTACACATTCTGTGCCCAGAACTCTTTCTTTTATTTTCTTTTTTTTTAAAGAAATTCTCACTTTTGAATTTTACATCTAAAGATTTTGTTCACTTTCACCTTTTGCTGAGAAAAGATCATCATCATCATCATCATTTTCTTCTCCGCTTCTCCATTTCAGGGTCGCGGTGGCAACAGGGCGAGCAAAGAAGCCCAGACGTCTCTGTCCCTTGCAACATCCACCAATTCCTCCTGGGGGATCCCAAGGCGTTCCCAGGACAGCCGGGAGATATAATCCCTCCAGCGTGTCCTGGGTCTACCCCGGGGCCTCCTTCCAGTTAGACGTGCCTGGTATACCTCCAGTGGGAGGCGTCCAGGAGGCATCCTGATCAAATGCCCAAACCACCTCAACTGACTTCTCTCAATGCGAAGGAGCAGCGACTCTACTCCGAGCTCCTCCCTAGTCACTGAGCTCCTCACCCGATCACGGAGAGTACGCCCAGCGACCCGTCGGAGAAAGCTCATTTCGGCCGCTTGTATCCACGATCTTGTTCTTTCGGTCATTACCCAGAGCTCATGACCATAGGTGAGAGTGGGAACGTAGACTGACCGGTAAATTGAGAGCTTTGCTTTATGGCTCAGCTCTCTCTTCACCACAATGGTGCGGTACAGTGACCGCACTACTGCAGACGCTGCACCTATCCTACGGTCAATCTCACCATCCCTCTTCCCATCACTCGTGAACAAGAACCCGAGATACTTGAACTCCTTCACTTGGGGCAGGTTCTCACCCCTTACCTGCAGGGAGCATGCCATCTGTTTCCGGGAGATAACCATGGCCTCAGACTTGGAGGTGCTGATCCGCATACCGACCGCTTCACACTCGGCTGCAAACTGCACAAGTGAACGCTGGAGGCCTCCGTGCGAAGAAGCCAGAAGAACAACATCGTCCGCAAAAAGCAGAGATGCCACCTCCCGAGATCCTCGACGGAAGCCCTCCTGCCCCAGGCTACGCCGCGCCACCCTGTCCATGAATATCAGGAACAAGAGTGGAGATAAGGCACAGCCCTGATGGAGTCCAATGCCCACACTGAACAAGCCTGACTTACGACCAAGGATGCGAACACAACTCAAACTCTGAGAGTACAAGGACCGTAAGGCTCGCCGGAGCGACCCTGGCACCCCATACTCCTGGAGCACCTCCCACAGAATCTCTCGGGGAACACGGTCATATGCCTTCTCCAAATCCACAAAGCATGTGTAGAGTGGAGTAGCAAATTCCCACGCCCCCTCAATCATCTGTGCAAAAGTAAAGAGTTGGTCCATAGTTCCACGGCCAGGACGAAATCCGCATTGTTCCTCCAATATCCTAGGTTCGACTATCGGACGGATTCTCCTTTCCAGCACCTTGGCATAGACTTTCCCCGGGAGGCTGAGAAGTGTAATGCCACGATAATTGGCACACTTTCTCCGGTCCCCTTTTTTGAAAATAGGAACCACCACCCCGGTTTGCCAATCCAAAGGCACCGTTCCCGAGGTCCATGCGATATTGTATAGGCGTGTCATCCAAGACAGCCCCACAGTATCGAGTGCCTTCAGTAACTCTGGGCGAATCTCATCCACTCCTGGAGCTTTGCCACTGCGAAGCTTTTTCACCACCTCAGTGACTTCAGCCAAGGAAATGGAATCTGACCCCCCAGACACTTCTGGCCCTACCTCCTGTACAGGAGGCATGTCTCTCGGGTTAAGGAGTTCCTCAAAGTGCTCCTTTCAACGCCCAACAATACGCTCAGTCGAGTTCAGAGTTTCACCATCCTTGCTGAGCACAGCTTGGACAGTGTCCCCCCTCCCCCTCCTGAGCTGTCGGAGTGTTTTCCAGAACCTCTTTGAGGCCGCCCGGAAGTCATTCTCCATGGCCTCTCCAAACTCCTCCCATGCTCTGGATTTTGCTTCAGCAACTGCCACAGCTGCAGCCTTTTTCGCCTGCCGGTACCCATCCGCAGAATCGGAAGTTCCCCGAGCTAGCCAATCTCGAAAAGCCTCCTTCTTCCGCTTGACAGCTTCCCTCACTCCTGGTGTCCACCAACGGGTTCTTGGGTTGCCGCCATAACAGGCACCGACAAGCTTTTGACCACAGCTACATGCAGCCGCTTCCACGATGGAGGTCCGGAACAGTGTCCATTCAGACTCCATTCCCCCTACCTCCTCCGGAACATGTGAGAAGTTCTCTCGGAGGTGAGAGTTGAAATCCATCCGGACAGAGTCATCTGCCAGCTTTTCCCAGCACACCCTCACAATACGTTTGGGTTTACCAGGTCTGTCCGGCAGCTTTCCCCGCCATCGGATCCAACTCACCACCAGATGGTGATCGGTTGACAGCTCAGCCCCTCTCTTTACCCGAGTGTCCAAAACATACGGCCTCAGGTCAGAAGACACAACCACAAAGTCGATCATTGACCTTTGGCCTAGAGTGCTCTGGTACCAAGTACACTTATGAGCAATCTTATGTTCGAACATGGTGTTCGTTATGGACAAACCATGGCTAGCACAGAAGTCCAACAACATCACACCACTCGGGTTTAGATCAGGCAGTCCGTTCCTCCCAATCACTCCTCTCCAGGTTTCCCAGTCATTGCCAATGTGAGCATTGAAGTCCCCCAGCAAAACAACAGAGTCAGTGCATGGAATCCCCTCTAGAACTCCAGTCACTGCCTCCAAGAAGGCCGAATACTCTGAGCTGCTGTTCGGTGCATACGCACACACAACAGTCAAAGTTTTCCTCTCTGCAAGCCGGAGCCGCATTGAGGCGACCCTCTCGTTTACTGGGACAAACTCCAGCTGTACAGGCACCAGCCGGGGACTTGTGAGTATCCCCACACCCGCCCGGCGCCTCTCACCCTGTGCAACTCCTGAGTAAGAGAGAGACCAACCCCTATCGAGGAGTTTGGTTCCAGAGCCTACACTGTGTGTAGAGGTGAGCCCAACTATATCTAGCTGGTATCTCTCAACCTCATGCACCAGCTCTGGCTCTTTCCCCCCCAGTGAGGTTATGTTCCACGTACCAAGAACCAGTTTCCGCTGACAAGTTCCACGACGCCAGGGGCCCCCTTGCCCCCGCTCTGTGCCCGATGGGCATTGCACCGCACCCCTACTCTGGATCTTGCGGGTGGTGAGCCTACATGATCCTCCCTTGTTGCCATTTCGGGCTGAGCCCGGCCGGGTTACGTGGGCTGCCCAGCCACCAGGCGCTCGCCGTCGGACACTACCCCCAGGCCTGGCTCCAGGGGTAGGTCCCGGTAACCCTTTCCCGGGCAGGGTACACTGAATTTTAATGTGTGTACTCATAGGAATGCTTTTGGATCATGTTTGTCTGGATCTTCACTCCAGACCTGTTCGCCATGGGAGACCCTACTGGGAGCTAACAGCTCCCGACGACATAGCCCTGGAGGTCATGAGACCACACAAGCCCTTCCGCCACGACAAGGCCCTGATCCAGGAAAGGTGCTGAGAAAAGATATTTAAAATAAATAAATAAATATCCAAACAAATCCCTTGTTTGGTCCTAAAGTTCTTGTATCCCTTTGTTCATCTTCATTGAGTTTCTCACACTAACTGTTTAGACCTGCATTAGTGTTAGTATGCTCTGAGTGCTGGCATGTTGGTAAGTCACCACATTACAGGGTTGCAGTTATGTTTAATATAAATTCTACTTGAGTCTGGAAGCAAAAGTATATAAATAAATTCAAATATACTCATCTACAAAAGCTTGGCATTGCAGAAAATGTTTGGGAACAAATGGAAGAACACGTGACTTCAGCTGTGTCCAAATCTGTGCCCTATTCAAAATGTTGTGCAATATTTGGGGTCTCCTCTAACAATTCCAAAAGGCATTACAATAGTTACTGTGCATATGATTTACCATAGCAGAAAAAGAATGCCCACAATGTGTCCTATTTGGTTTGACAATCCCTCCGCTGCTCTGCTTTGAAGAGACTATACAGCAGGGGTATTTAATCAGTAAGGTCCAGTTATCATCATAATTTCCAACTTGTGATAAGATTTAGTGCCATATCCTGTATTCTGAAGTAGCCTACTAGTTCTATCATCTCAAGATTTTGTTTTGTAGGTGCGCTTCATGTTGCTGCATTTAATTAGGGTTTCCAACTTTCTGAAATCCAAATACAAAACACAGGTGCCAGGGGACCAATATCCACTTGCAAATCTTTTTCGAATCTAAACAATCAGATAAAACATTTTTGTTGTCAGACATTTATTAACCCAACTGCCATCAGGACGGTCAATGCAGGAGCTGTCCTTGTATTTTGTAAATACTGTTACCAGTTTAAAATAATTATTTTAAATTGTTCGTTAATTATAATAAAATAATTTATTGGTCTAAAGACCATTTCCTAAACCATCATATTTTTAGTACCACTGTCCATGAGAACAGTACCACTTGATGATACCAACTGCAATAGGTGTGTTTGGTCTGACTTGGTTTGTATCACACTGAGGTGGGTGCATTTAGTGTGTCATATTGAAGCTCTCTGAAGCTCTCAGTGATAAATGTATTAACTAAAGTACTTTAAAGTTTTCTATATTGCCTTTTCTGATAAATATTTTTAGTATATAGTAGTATATACCAACTTGATAACATCTTTTTACACAAAAAATACATGATACATTTTAGTAATTTTTCATGCTTTGTTTGAATTTGTTCATATAGCACCTTGTAGAAAAGGTCTTCTGTATGGCACCATAAATGGTTCCCCTATTGTTACAAACTTGAAATCATAATAACAGAAGAACAAACTTGTGCCGTATAGAACCCTTTTCTAAAACTTGCTATACAGAACCATCTATAGCACATTCCCCATCAATCTGAAGAACACTCATGACGCAATGAAACCTTTAATCATACAAAAGGTTGTTCAAGTGTTTAGGGTTCTATATAATATCACCCCCCCGCCCCCCCACCCAGGGCTGGGCTGTCCCCTGGACTCCTGAATCCCCTCAGTCTGGAAACTCATCTGCCCATCCTACTGCCTCCATTATTCATTACATAGTGGAATGCACTGAGGACATAATAACATAAAAATGATCAATGAAAAATCTAAATTATTATCCCATGGGGGTTTGGATTAGAAATCTTATTCAAAATAAAAGTGGAAAATCAAATTACAGGCTTATCTTACTTCAGTGGAAATTCCAGACCATAGCATCATGCAGGAACTGCTGACACACTTCAGCCACAGAAGGCCTAGCATTGTCATGCATCAGAAGGAACCCAGGGCCCATTGCACCAGCATATCTGCATCAGCATATACCAGCAGAACCCAGGCAGTTTTTATTAAATCATAGGTAAACATTATTTTATTGGATTTATAATTTGCTAAAATATATGAAGTACCCTAATTCTACTGTTCTTAATTATAAATATATAAATTCTGAACACATATGAGTACCTAAACTTTCACAATCTGTGATAGCTGTCACGCCCTCGTCCCGTCTGGTCTGTTTTCCCAGCACATGGCTTTGTTTTGTTGTTGTTTTAGTCCCGCCTTTGTTCCGCCTCCTTGTTCGTCACCCTCGTTATTTGTCTCAGGTGCGTCTCGTCTGTGTTTTGTATTTAAGTCCCCTTCCCTCACTTCCTGTTGTCGTTCATTTGTTATTTGTAATGTTTCGGCCCATGTTGTTCTCGTGTTGTTTCAAGTGCTCTTTTTGTTAGTATTCCTAGTCATGTTGTTTCTGGTTCTCGTTCTTAGTCTTGTTCTTTCCTCGCTTCGTGTTTGCCCTTAAGTTCATTTGTGTTTGTTCAGTATATTTCGTGTAAAATAAAGTCTGTGTTATTAGCGTGTGCGTCCGCCTCTGTCAGTCCGCCCGGCTCACCGTAACAATAGCAAAGGACTAGATACATCTGAGACCAAATGTATGAAAAAATGTTTTTTTTTATGATTAGCAGTTAATTCTAAAGCATAGAATTTCAACAAACAGCAGGAAATGGGAACAAATTATATAAAATGCAAAAAGGTACATAAGACTAAGACAATAACTTAAAAAAAAAAGCGGTTGCAAATGCATGCAAATAAGGAGCATGGATGTGCAAACAGAGCTAAGCCAAGGATGTCTGTAGGGGGAGTTAATGTAAAGAAAATATTTCCCCATTTCAACTCGTACCATTCCATTCTGCTCATCAGGGAAAAAGAGACAAAATCATTCCTTCACACTAACAAGCAGCAGATTATGCCAGTCTCATTGATGGTGTGTGATCTGATTTCCATTGTTGGATGAGCAATCTCCCACCTAATGTGAGAGCAATCTGAATCTATTCCATATAAATAGCATGGAGAGCAGAGACTTTCGGAAAAAAAGATGAGGTGGGGTTCATCACTCTGTGATGACAGTGCAGGCAAACAGTAAAATAATTCAAGGATCATGTTTTTTAACATAAAACAATGATGAAGTTGGGGATTTTATACTGTACATAATTTAATAAAATTCACATAATCCACTGAAATCCCTATATGTAAGAGACAAGGTCCAAAACCAGCATTAGCGAATTGTGGTCTTTAGACCAGTAGATGGCACTAAATTAAAAACAGACAAAGAAAAAACTCACAAATACAAAGAAGAATCTATATATAAAGAGGATCAAGAAATGCTAAGTGGAAGGTGAAGTGGAAAATCAAATCAAATTTATTTGTATAGCACATTTTACTACTGATGTTGTCACAAAGCAGCTTCACAGAATTCCAGTAATGACAGAAGGTTTACCCCAGGTGAGCAACCCACAGGTAAGCAAGCCAGGGGTGACTTTGGCAAGGAAAAACTTCCTCAGAGCTGAGGAAGAAACCTTGGGAGGAACCAAGGCTCACAAGGGGGGACCTACCCTATTAGCAGCAGTAGCAGTAGTAGTAGTATTAGTAGTCATAACAGTTAGTAGTCCATGAAAACGTCAGTGTAAGGTGGGCAGTCACTCACTCGGAAAAAGGTAGAGGGATGGAATTAGTTTCGATCAGTTTTAGGTGCATGTAAAACAGAGAATGTGAACATTTCCAGAGTGTGGCTAAAGACTCCGGCAGATCTGACTATAACATCTTTAACTAAAAGGAGGGAACCAGAAGGGCACACAGACAAGGGAGCATGCTGAAAAATTGGCATCCCTCCACTCTACCGTTGACAAACTTGAGTAATCACGTATGAGTGGTGGGACAACAGCACCGGCATTTCAGTTTAAATTATTTCCCTTGACCCCTGGATCTATCTAAGGGGGAACATTAACTATGAAAATCTTGAGTAATTGTGGTGGCTCATAATAAAAAATAAGATCTTGCAGGTACTCAAAAATGAGCCCATGTAGAGCTTTATACGTCAATAATAGAATTTTGTAATCAATACAGAATTTAACATTTATTTAATGATCATCCTGACAGTACTGCCTTTTTTCAAGGCTACCGTCTAGCCTTGAAGTAGTAAAGGCATGTACTATTGTTTCTGCACCATGCAGGGATAACACAATTCTTATCTTGGCAATGTTGCAAAAATCGCCAGCTGTCCTAAAGCTGTCCTAGTGATTCTGCATATGTGTTGATCGAATGATAATTCCAGGTCAAGATTTTTTCTGCTGCTAAACCAGGTATAAATGGATAGAATTAAAATAAAATCGGATTTGTTTCTTGCCACTTTTGGACCCATGAAGCAGGATCTACATTTATGGCATTTAGCAGACACTCAGTGACTCACAGAAGTGCTTAGTGTTCAGACAGAATGTGTATCCTAGCTAGTACAAATAGGTTAGGGTCCAAATTCCCTCTAAATTCGGACGCTTGTCAGAACAAGGGCCAGTGCCAATACCTAAAAAAACAAATCTCAAACCTAGAAAGAAAAATCGTCAGTGCTCATACCTAGAAAGAAAGTAGCTGAATGCAGATAACAGGGTTGGTCATTCTTGGCTTTGTAGGCAAGAATCTAGAATTACATCAAGGCTCCTTGATCAATTGAACAGTTCTCCTTGGGATGCTCAAAGCTTGGGATATGTTTTTATAACCTCACCCTGCTTTAAACTCCACAACTTTATCTCTGACCTGAGTTCCTTGGTCTTCATGATGCTGTTTGTTCACTAGTTATTATGTGCTACTTTGTGTTGGTCAATCACTTTAAATCTCAATAAAATATATTTAAGTTTGTGGTTGTAAGGTGACAAAAATGTGGAAACAGTTCAAGGGGTATGAATACTTTTGCAAAACACTGTATGGTTCTCATGTAGATATGAACTAAGTCATTGGGCCTGTAGGTTTGAAATAGACCTAGTATTAGACAGTATGCTAGCATCAAGACATGGTTTCTTGATCAGAGGTTTAATAACTGCTAGTTTAAAAGTGTTAGGTACCCAGGCTAAGGGATGAGTTTACTATAGTTAAAAGAGGGTTGATATAATATAAAATAATCCTTTATTAGTCCCACAGTGGGCAAATTCTCAGTGTTACAACAACAAAGGGACAGTAAATTACTCAGTAATAAAAAGAATGTGACAAAGACAAACTTAGTTATTACTATGAACATAAATATTGGATAATAAAATATAATTTTAAATAATATCAAAAGCTTTGAAGAATATTTGCAACTAATGAACATGACTATTGTACATGGAAATATTGCACGAGATATTGCACATTAGTAGATAGATTCAAATATTGCACATTAAATTGTAGAATATAACAGTATTGTATTAGTATTAAATATTAAGTATTGCAAAATGTATGTATCATCCAAATATCATCAGTGTAGATAGATGCGTGTGGTTTACTGGGAGTTGTAAAGTAATTTGGTTGTAAAGTGGTTTACTGGAAGCAGTGTTGGTCATAAAGTCTAACAGCAGGTGGAAGGAAGGACCTGCGATAGCGTTCCTTTACACACTTAGGGTGAAGCAGTCGGACACTGAAGGAACTGTCCAGTGCTGTCAGAGTTTCATGCATGGGGTGAGAGTTATTCTCCAGCATAGATGTTAACTTGGTTAACACCCTCCTTTCTCCCACCACCTGCACTGGGTCTAGGGGGCTTCCCAGGACAGAGTAGGCCTTCCAAATGAGTTTGATCAGGGGTATCAACAAAGGTCCTCAGGAGTGGTCCCTGTATTTCAAAGGACCTCAACCTCCTGAGCAGGTAATCTTCTCTGTAGAGTGCAGTAGTTTATAGTTCAGGTGAACACCCATGTACTTATAAGAGGTCACCCACTCAGTGTCTGTTCACTGGGGAAGGGGAATGTGTACATCTGTGGAAATCCACCAGCAGTTCTTTTGTCTTCTCCGCATTGATCTGGAGATGATTCTGCAGACACCAGTCCACAAAAAGTTGTCAATCAGTTCTCTGTACTCTCTGTCATCCTCATTTGTGATGAGGCCAACGATTGCAGAGTCATCAGAGAACTTTTGAATGTGGCAGTTTGGCGATCTATACATGAAGGCTGCAGTGTACAGGGTGAAGAGAAACTTGCGGCACCCCTGTGCTTCAAACTAACCTATCAGACACACAGTCCCATGTGCTCACATACTGTGCTCAATTGGTGAGGTAGTCCAAGACCCAGTTAGATAGGTGATGGTCCACCACTGAATATTCCAGTTTGTCCCTCAGGAAGCCAGGCTGTATGGTATTTAATGCACTGGAGAAATCAAAGAACATAATCCTCACAGTGTTCCCAGGATTCTCCAGGTAAGCCAGTGCTCCTTGTAGGAGGTTGATGATGGCATCCTCCACCCCGATACAAGGCCGGTAGGCAAATTGAAGTGGATCCATAGATGAACTAACCACTCATCTGAGATGGATAATGACAAGCTTCTCCAGGATCTTATTATGTCAGTGCCACCAGCCTGTAGATGCTGAGGTCCTTGGGGTGCTGCAATGTTGACACTGATACAACACAAGTTGTTTTCCACAGTTATGGTACCCTCCCCAGCTTCAGGCTCATGGTGAAAAAGTGCTCAACATCCCCACACAGCTGATCTGCGCAGGATTTAAGGAGCCTGGCACTGATGCCATCTGGCCCTGCAGCCTTGCTCACCTTGGTCTTCCTGAGCTCATGCCTCACCTGGGCCATTGTGATAGTCAGGCTGTGTGTTGGAGTATGTGGATTGGGAATGCGAGTCATTAGCAGATGTAGTGTATGTTGTGTTTACACCGTGATACAAATATATATTTTATATATATTTATATATTGTGTTTGTAGCGTTGACCTTATTCAAACTCTTATGATTACTGATATTTGACTAATGATAGTAATTAAAATTTTATAATTGGCTTAAGTAATTAAAACATTAATAATTAGTTTGAGAATGAATAATGGCCAAGCTAAGTGAGTTCTTCAGGATCTTCAGACTTTTAATGAACAGACTCCACACACTGTTATTTCAAATAATGGAAATATTTATTAAAAAGAAAAAGAATATTTACTTAACATAGCATAATCTTAAAACCTCACGACATCAACGCAGGTGAAGCCGATTCGAATTGGAAGATAAGCTAGGCGATATGGCTTGTGACTAATGTGTTGCTAACTGAGATTTAATTAACGTATAAATTTATCAAGAGACTTCAATTTTTAGCTCTGGAAGTGCGTAGGTTTAGCTTACTTTTTCGTCGATTCTCAACTACTCGCCGGGTACAGAGGCTCTTTGAGGTCCTGGAAGTGATGGCGTCCCGCTCAGTTCCCGCGGTTCTTCTTCGTGGAAGTTTCAGGCTGGGTCAGCGTGGAGTCCGTTCCTCCTCTGGTCGAGTCGCCTTGGCGTACTCAGAGCGTGGTGACGCAGAAAACAGGATTCTCTCTGGCTCAATGTCCTGAGTAGGAGGGTCCACTATGTGGACGTAGAGACGAAAGCTTCGCTGGTTCCTGCAGATCCAGAACTGAAAATAGATTCAATAGACTTATACTTTATTCTACGACGTTCTTCTATCTCGGCGGTGTTTCTTACTCTGGCCACGAATAAGTTCACCTGCTTTGATCAGTCGTGAGATTAAACTTAGATTGGGCGATAAAACATAAACACAATTAAAAAGAAAAGAAGGTATTCAAGTCACTCGACGTTACTGGTAAATTTCTTTCACACTCTAGCTAGCTCAAGACGTCTCCTGGGTAGCTGAGCGAGGTCCTTTAAAGTCTTTGTTCATCGGCATAAAGAAGAGAAAAATGTCTCGCTTGGAGAGGTTGAAAATTAGAGAGAGAGCGTAAGATGGAGAGAGCGTGTGAGAGCACGCAATGTAGAGTTCGAAAGTCAAGAGTGCAAGAGAGTTCAGAAGAAGAGAGCAGAGAATGAGTCGACACTTTCTTTTCAAAGGTAGCGCGGTCACGCCCTATTGGGAGATGTCCTTCCTTTGATTGGATCCGGGGTCCGAGGCTCATGTGACTTGCTTCACGTTTCAGAGAGAGAGAAAGGGGGGAGAGAGGTATCAGAGAGATTCAAAAAAGAAGAAGAGGAAAAATTCGTGTATACCAAAATTTCTTATACATGTTTGTGACATATCACAATGAGTGTCCTGGATTATTAATATCAAACATCTACGTATATAAGTATCTTGGGTACGTTATGATTACGTCCCACTACACTATCATGTTAGAAGATATTAATTCGTTTTCTTAGTTAGAGACAGAAACTTTCTTTCATGATTGAAAACAGTAATACACATCACTTCATTGGTTGGTAGATGTTCATCTGAAGACACAAAGAGGGACATTCATACATATCGCGTACACATATTTATCAGAATTTGAATATTTCCGTTATGTATCTAGGCGACCTCAGGCGAGACGTGATTTCGCCAATGTCCACTTGGGGTCGCTGTTGGTCCATGTTGTTCGTCCTGTGCAGATGGTTACCGGGAGGTCAACCTGAGTTCAGTCAGTTTTACCATCTGTCGATCCCACACGAGATAACCTTTCGTCGTTTAGGCGAAAGAGTCCTTTTAACTCTGGTTTTCACTACTTTGTTTGTTCTTCTTTTGGTCTAACAGCATCATAAAATGGGTTTGTTATCTTTCCATTTCTGAAGACGACAGAGGGGGGTCACGGGAAAGTGTCCTGTTCAGTCTTTGATGAGAGTTTGTACGCACACACAAAATCCTGTGGAATGTGGGTTCTGTTACAAACACAATCCTTATTAGAGTAGAGAGTTTTTCATTTCTCCATTCGATCCATACTCCACTACACAGATAATAACTGGTAGTACTTCTTTGAGTAATTTTGAGGGAATTGCATCAAATGTGCAAGTTGTACAATTTTCAGAGGTGATAACCTCTCCTTCTAGCTGTGGAAGTTTTATATCAGTCACATCAGATGACAGGCAAGCCACTGTGGGTTGAGTTTGTTGTCTAATATTTTCAGTTTTATTATTAAGCCCATAAAAATCTGGTGCGAGTCGCTGGAATTTGTGGTTCAGTACCTGCATGATTTTTGTAATTCTGGAAATCAGACTAAACAGTATTTTAGGATTATATTTATTATTCTTGATCAGCAAGACCGAATATGCTGCCCGAGCTTTAGTGAGAGCATTTCTATAATCTATAAAGCTGTCTTTCCAGGCAGAGTGGAACACTTCCAACTTGGTTGATCACCATTTCTGCTGTAGTCCATTTGTGGCTAAAAAGAGAGGGACCATTCAGCTTGTTTAAAGTGCACAGTTCAAAAGCCAGCATCCATGATGGTATGGGGGGCATTAGTGCACATGGTGTGGGTAACTTGCACATCTATAAAAGCACCATTAATGCTGAACAATAAAGGTTGGAGCAATGTTCTGACATCCAGACAATGTCTTTTTCAGGAAGTCCTCATTTACTTCAGTAAGACAATGCAAATTTGGCAGTGTACAATGAATGCACACACTTGAACATTTTAAGCTAAGAGTGTACATTAAAGCAGTAGCCATCACATCAGATTTCTGGACATGAAGGAGACCTGAGTAGCTTATGGCATTGCAGTGGACAATTTTAATACCTCCAGCATATGTCAGTGTAGGAACTGACATTTCTACACTCTACTCTTCACTTTTTATACCTTTATATTCTAAGTGATGGTTGAGATGCAACCCCAATGCAGCACAACCATTAAACAAACTCTGTCCTACAATCTACATTCATCCTTTCTTGCAACAAAACCCCTGACAACAGTAGGAGGAGTCTTTACAAGCTTGAAACGAGCATCTGAACCTTTCCTTCATTATCTGAAGACTAGACCGACCATGATGTTTCTATGTGCTCTGACTGTGTTTATGATCATGCTAGGTAAGTGTAATTAGCAAGATTTATTTCCAGACCTAATACTTTTTTCTCAAATGTATTTCTTTGTTCATGTCTTGTGTAAATTTTGTGGTGATGAGTCTGAAAATGTCAGTCATAAGTTTGATTAAACAACAGTTAATCTGTTAAAATATAGTAGGTTTTGTGCAATTTTTAAAATTATTATTTTTTCACAGGGAGCTGTTCTGCACAGTCAATAACACCAATGGAGAACACAACACACACCCTTGAAGATAAGACAATTACTCTCTCCTGCAAGTATGAGAGTAGTGCAACTACCATAGGAAGTCTACATTGGTATCGTCAGTATCCTGGATATAGACCAGAGTTCTTGTTGCTGAAATATCCAAAATCGACTTCTGTGATCCATGCAAACCCTCCTTTCCCACGACTGAATGTTACAGAGACTGGAAATATTGTGCAGCTGGTGATATCCTCTGCTGAAGTATCAGACTCTGCTCTCTACTACTGTGCTCTGGAGCCCACAATGACAGGAAACCAAGCTCCACTGTTCAAAAATGCATAGTTGAGTACATTCTTGCACATAACATTTTCAGAGCCTTTCATGATTAGTAATTGCAAAATCCAGAGTTAATATATTCATTTCTTCTGCTGATTTATCTCTGTTACTGTCAATTTTCTGTTGTTTACAATGCCATGTACATGTTAATATAACATCAGAATGCACAGATCAATCTTAGATAACTAGATGAAATTAGACCCGAAATCAGAATGATGAAACAATAGAAAAAGCAGTCATATTCTTAGTCTTTTCTGCTTTTATACACTACATGTCCAAAAGCTGACTTTAAGGGTATCAATAAAGAGTTTGCTTCTTTTATCCTCATTGTAATTTCCAGCTGGTGAATTGACCATCCAGCCATATTAGCTCACAGCTTGTCTGAAAGTAAATACTCAGTATTGCAACAGACAGTCACATGATTCTACACCGTTCTCACTCACTGGAATTCTGATTATGCACACCTGTTTATCTCATGATATAAGCCTCACTCACTTACCAGTTCGTGCCGAGTATTGCCGTGGTTCATTTCCGCATACAAAGCGTTATCTAGAAACCTGTCGAGTCTGAATTCTTGTTGCCTACCTCCCGCTCGTCTTTCAGTTCTTGTTTTGTCTTGCTCCCTTGGATTTATTATTAATCTCTGGTTTGTGGACTCTGCCTGTTTTTGACTACTCTTTTGGCTCATCTCTAAGGTACTGTTTGTTCCCGGTATTCGACCCTTGCTTGTTTTTGTTTTCCCCTTTTTGGCTTGTGATTAATAAACTCTTTTGACTGTTTACCGCAAGTGTCTGCTTTCTGTCCAGTCGTGACAGAATACTCGGCCGCAGCATGCAGACAGTAGGTTCTGACGCCGTGAGAACGGCTTTAAGCATTCAGGGCCGAATGCTAAGTCAACACCAGCAAACGCTAGCTAGTGTGACTCAATCTACAGATTCTCTCGGTCAGCAACAACAAAACCAGCAACAACAACTTTCGCAGGTGTTAGAAAGCATTAAAGCCCTTACAGCTTGCTTTCCAGCTCTTAGTCTGAACCCTGAGCCTCATTCAGTCCCTGTTAACGTCTCTTCGCTTTATCCCGCCAGTAAACCTGAAATGTTTGAGGGTAATCCGGCCAAATGTAGCGGATTTGTTACAGTGTTCTATATTTTTTGAGAACACACCTCCCAGTACTGATAAATCAAAAATAACTTTCTTTATGTCATGTCTTACGGGTAAAGCACTCGAGTGGGCCACTGCGGTATGGAGCAGTATTATGAATAAAATTTATCCCGAGTTTGTGACTATGTTCTGGGAGGTGTTCGATGACGTACATGAAGGACAATCCTGTGGTGAAATCCTTCTAACCCTTAAGCAGGGGACTCGCACTGCAGCTGTTATGCTTTGGAATTTAGGACTATTGCCGCAGGGAGTGGGTGGAATGAGCCAGCGCTGATAAATGTTTTCGGGAATGGTCTCAACTCAGATATACTTACGGAATTGACCTGTAGAGATGAAGGATTATCCTTGGAACAACTCATTTCCCTATCCATCCGTCTCGATCAACTTCTTAAAAGACCCAAGACCTCGGGTCAGGTACAACTTACCTTTAAAGGGTCAATCTGTTCCTGGTTCTAAAAGGCCAATGATGCACTCAAGTTTCATTCCCGGTCCTAGTCCTTCTACTGAGTCTATGCAGTGTGATGTTTTGAGACTCTCACAAGAGGAACGCCTTCGACGTCTACACAGTGGATTGTGTTTGTATTGCGGAGGTTCTGATCACTTCAGACGTGATTGTAAAAGACGTCTGCAGCGAAGTACGACACACCATCCAGAGAAGGCTTCACACGTCAATACGGTGAGTATACCCACAACAAGACTAATTTCAAGATCTTTTCTAATACCTGTCACTGTATACTGCCAAGGAAAATCTATTGTTCCAGCACTGATTGACTCTGGAGCCGAAGGAAACTTCATTCATCAATCCATCGTCACCCAGTTAAACATTAAGACTGATCCTTTGTGCAGACGAGTCCTGGTCCATGCCCTAGACGGTCTTCCAATTGGAGGAGATCCCATTTCTCGAGACAGTTCCAGTTCGGCTTCAAACCAGTTTTTTACATTATGAATGGATATCTTTTTTCTGGTGCTCCCTAAAGCAGACTTTCAAATTATCTTAGGATTACCTTGATTAGAGACACACAACCCTAATATATCATGGTGTGTATCAGGAGATCACTGCCTGGTCCAATTTTTGTAACTCTCATTGCCTAGCCCTAGACCAAATTTCTATTTCTACTAGCGATGGGAATTTTGTCTCTTTTTGGGGAGCCGGCTCTTTTGGTTTGGCTCTTCATAAAGAGCCGGCTCTTTCGGCTCCTAAATGGCTCTTTGTTTTACCACTTATTTCCACTGGTACAGAACAATATTACCTACATTTTACATAACTATATGGACAAAATATTATTGTTCAATATTAAAAATAGTGTTGCAATGGCCAATTGTTTTTATGGCTGTCTTGTAATAACTCACTGATTGCACTCACACATTCAATTGTATAAATAACTGGATTTTTATTTAAACACCTTAATAAAAGATCACGTGTAAACTCTGAAATATAGCCAATGGAACCCAAAAGGTAGGTATTATAATAGCTTACTAAATTAAATAATCATCCATTTCTGGGTAATAAAATAAACAAATACAATGCAAAGTGCAAAACAGCAGCATTCAACGGTAGTGATTAAAACAACCACAACTGTCAACAAACATTTAACTGATTTAACATTTTCTTCAACTATTTTTTTGGAAGGCAGTAGGGCTGCAACTTCCAAGCTTATTTTGATAATCGATTAATCTGTCGATTATTTTTTCGATTAATCAGATAAAAAGGAAGACAAGCCAAATTTGGTTTCCTGTCTGTTACTAGCATATTCAGGATACCATCAGTGAGAACAGCTGCTTGCTGTAGTGTGCAGATCTTCTTCAAAACATAGTCAGCAATGCTGGGCTGTTTTTATCTGAGGTGACAGAGAAAGTGTATATATGAACGTACACCTTTTTTAAGTTAATAACTACTGATCTAAAATGCAGACAACAATGCAGGCAACTTGAAATTACATAAATGGATATTGGGTGATGCTGCCATGTGCTGAGAATAAAAGGGAAATTCAACTAACACATATGATCAGATATTGTTAAGATATTTAATATTTTAGAGAACTAATGTTGTAATTGTATAAGGAACACACAACCTACCATTATTAAAAATTAGCGTTTACATGAAGAATTAACCCAACCGTTACATTAATTTTATATTTATCAATATTTAACAGTGTATGTAATGTAATATACACTTGGCTGTGATACTCAAACACTAACACGCAATTCCAGTCAGAAAATACCTTGAAAAAGGCTTTAAATATTTTATTTTAAAAAAATTTGGATTGATTTTTTTTTTTTTTTTATAACTCTGAATGTAACTGCCGCCACATTTAAGGTGGAACGGAAAACTCGCTAAATACAAGAGTGATATCAATTTACTAAAAATGAGACATCTTGTTTAACTACTCTAGCAGGCTCTAGTGACAATGAGTGAGAGGAAAACTAACGTCGCTAACGTTAGCTTGACTAAAACTACGGCTTGTTTTGGAACTGCTGGTCGAGCTGACACATTTAAGGTGGAAGAGAAAACTCGGGGGGATGCTAAGGCTTCTTCTCTAAACGTGAGTGTAATATCAATGTACTAAGAAAACAAATGTTGTTTAACTACTCTAGCATGCTCTAGTAACATTGAGTGAGAGAAAAAGTAGAATTAACTTACTATACTTAATCTCTTTCACACATAGCTCCAACAGGCTTCCTTTTCAGGTGCTCATGCAGTGATGTTGTGCTGCTGTGCCATGCGAGATCAGCTGTGCACATGTTGCACCTAACACTGTTCCTTGAAGGCGTTAAAGTGCTCCCATACTTTTGATGACTTGGGTCGTACATTTTTCTCTCTGCTTGTGCTAACATTATCCTCTGCTGTGACCGCCTCCGCCATTTTTTTAAACCCTTCTTCCAGAGTTCGTCACGTGTAGCAACTGTACCTATGTGTATAATAACTTAGACCCAACTAATCGATTATTAAATTAGTTACAAACTATTTTAACACTCGATTTTAATCGATTAGTTTTTGCAGCCCTAGAAGGCAGATTGGCATTCAGAAAAACCAAGTGTCTCAGCTTTGATTGTTCTCTGATTGGTTGAATGACAAGCCTTAGAAAAAAATGTCTCGGTCTTAGACGGGCTCTCATCGTTTACTTACAAGAGCCGGCTCTTTGACCCGGTTCGTTCGCAACCGACACATCACTAATTTCTACCACTTCAATAGAGAGTCCTGATTCAGAGTTATCTGTACAAATTCTCCCTGAATATGCTAAGTATCTAGAGGTATATAGTAAAGTCAAAGCCACTATTTTACCTCCCCACAGAACGTGTGACTGCGCCAAAGACCTTATAGAAGGGTCCCCTTTGCCTAAATCACGTATTTATCCTCTTAATCTTGAAGAGGAGAAGGCTATGGAACAGTATGTTGAGGAGGCTTTACAACAAGGGTTTATTCGTCCATCCAGTAGCTTCCGGGTTCTTTTTTTGTTAAAAGGAAGGATGGAGGACTTATGCCATGCATTGACTATCGTGCTCTGAATGACATCACAAAGAAATTTGCTTATCCATTATCACTCATTGCGGTGGCGTTAGAACAATTAAGAGGTGCTAAAATATTTACGAAACTGGATCTCCGTAGTGCCTATAATCTTATCCGGATTAGGGAGGGTGATGAATGGAAGATGGCGTTCAGTACTACTAAAGGCCATTATGAGTACTTGGTCATGAGTTACGGACTTGCTAATGCCCCATCAGTGTTTCAGTCTTTTATCAATGACATATTCAGGGATATGTTGGGAAAATTTGTGATAGCTTACATTGATGATATTTTGATTTATTCGCCAGATTTTAATCTACATGTAACTCATGTTAACATGGTTCTTCAGTGCCTGCAGGAAAATGATATTTATGTCAAGGGTAAAAAGTGTGAATTCCATCAACAGACAGTTTCTTTTCTTGGGTATTTTATCAGTGTGTAAGGGATTGTTATGGATGATCATAAGGTAGACGCTGTGGTTAACTTGCCAGTCCCTAGAAATATTAAAGAACTCCAACATTTAGGTTCATAAGGAACTTTATTTCCATCGCGGCACCACTTACTGCCTTACTTAAAGGTAATTCCCAGCGTTTATATTGGTCTCCTCAAGTGCAATTAGCTTTTGAGCGTCTTAAGAGCTTTTACTACTGCCCCCATTCTTAAACATCCGGATCCAGAGTTTCCCTTTGTGGTTGAAGTAGATGCTTCTGAAACAGGTGTTGGCGCAATGCTATCTCAGCATAAGGGGGATTCGTCTAAGTTATATCCTATCGCTTTCTATTCTCATAAACTGTCTCCCACTGAGAGGAATTATGGTATCAGTGATAGAAAACTGCTAGAAGTGAAATTAGCCCAGGGAGAATGGAGAAATTGGTTGGAGGGTTTTTTACACCCCTTCATAGTGATAACTGATCACAAGAATTTGGAGTATATTCGTACTGCTAAAAGAATGAATTCTCGACAGGCCAGGTGGACTTTTTTTTTTTTTTTTTGCGCTTTCATTTCTTCATTACTTTCCGTCCAGGCAGTAGCAACATTAAGGCTGACGCTCTGTCCCATTTAAATCAGGAGGACCTTAAAGAGAGGGAGGACAGTGACTTTATATTACCGCCATCTGTCTCAGTGTCAGCTAGTAGATGGAAACTCGATGAACAAATCATACACAAAAATAGATCAAAAGAAAGTGCCCAGTAAATGTCCAAAAGGTAAAAAGTATGTACAGGCTCTACTCAGAGACAAGTTAATCACCTGGGCCCATTCTTCCCTGTCGTCTGGTCACCGGGTGAGAGACGCACTACACAACTTATCCTTGCTCATTATTGGTGGGAATCCGTTAGGGCAGATGTTCGTAAGTTTATCGCATCATGTTCAGTCTGTGCGCAGTCAAAAACCCCCAAGACGCTTTCCGCAGGTAAACTAATGCCCCTACCGGTTCCTGAACGTCCCTGGTCTCACTTAGCTCTGGACTTTGTCACAGATCTGCCCATATCTGAGGGTTATACCACTTTGCTTAGTTATTGACCGGTTTTTTAGGGGGTAAAATTTATACTGTTCCCGTCGCTACCCGCTGCTTTCAATATGGCTAAGGCCATATATACTCATGTTTTCCGTCATTTTGGAGTTCCAGAGGATATCCTGTCAGATTGAGGTCCGCTGTTGTGGCCGATCCAGTTCCCCATCCAATTCATGTTTCTTGAGTCTGCAAGAACGCACATTCAAGAAATCACCGTGCGCGCGACCGAGTGCTACATCTACGGAAGCCGAAACACAACAAAAAGTACTAAATAACGGATAACACAATCCGCTTTGAAAAAAAAAAGATTTATGCAGACATTTCTTAATAATATTTTGTCTAATATAATTAAAAAAGCTAACGGAATGATTTGTGTGTTTTATTAAGTACAATAAAGACATTTTATGGAGACAGTGAAATACGATTTTAATATTTTTAAAATGTTAATTGAGTGAATGAAACATTTATGCACGACTATGTAATAGGCATTCACTCAGGGATTATTATCATTAAAATAAAATAAAACAAACAAACAAAAAGGAGGCTGGATTTTAGTCAGGTGAAATAGTCTGTCCAGATTTGTTCCCCTGTCATAATCACCTTAAAGTAGTCTTTTGTGATCTAGTACTGATGTGTGTGAGACATTTAGTCACTATTAATTAATATAGCACAGGGATTAATGTAAGTGAATATAAAAACACAGATTTCGGTAGGGGGAACACTTTTAGACAGGATAAACATCTGTCCAAATCTGTTCCCCTTTCATAATCACCTTAAAGTAGTCTTTTGTGATCTAGTACTGATGTGAGTGAGACATTTAGTCATTATTAATTAATAATACACTGTTATTCATGTAAGTGAATATAAAAATACAGATTTCTGTAGGGGGAACACTTTTAGACAGGATAAACATCTGTCCAGATCTGTTCCCCTTTCATAATCACCTTAAAGTAGTCTTTTGTGATCTAGTACTGATGTGAGTGAGACATTTAGTCATTATTAATTAATAAAGCACAGGGATTAATGTAAGTGACTATAAAAACACAGATTTCTGTAGGGGGAACACTTTTAGACAGGTGAAATTTCTCACTTGTACTTAGTTCAGAAAGCTTTTTTTAATACATATAAAAAGGATAAACCTTTTCACCTTTGATCAGCATAGTTCATATATGTACATTTTTATTTTATTTCCAGGTCTTATTTAGAACAGCAATATGTCCAATGTTATAGGAACAACAAAAAAAAAAAACAGTATTAACAATACACTATATACAGAATTAACAGTATTAAATTAGTAACAATTAAAACTATTTCACATGTTTTAGTTTTCTTATACGCATGCTGTGCACATGTATTCTTTATCCAGTGCTGGATTATCAACACAGCTGGTATGGAACCACCTTCCACATCTGTCACAGGCAATCTGTGTAACATTCATGTTCAAAACATCAACAACTGTCTGATATATTTATTGGTCATTATGCTAATTATTGATAAGTCATCTATTTATTACTTACCCACAAATCTTCTGCAGCTGACTTATCATTTGTTGCTGTCTCCCCACAGACATGGCACAGACTGCTAATGTCATCTAATGTTTTATCACAATGTTAATCCATGTCCATAAACATTTTTAATGTTTTCAACAAACTGATTTTTTAAGTAATGTAATATCTCTTGAGAGGAAGTCTAGTGGGATTTATTTTAACTATATTATGAGTGATTAAGGTGTTTATGAAGGGGGAACAGATCTGGACAGATGTTTTTTTACCTGTCTAAAAGTGTTCCCCCTACAGAAATCTGTGTTTTTATATTCACTTACATGAATAACAGTGTATTATTAATTAATAATGACTAAATGTCTCACACACATCAGTACTAGATCACAAAAGACTACTTTAAGGTGATTATGACAGGGGAACAGATCTGGACAGATGTTTTCTATCCTGTCTAAAAGTGTTCCCCCTACAGAAATCTGTGTTTTTATATTCACTTACATTAATCCCTGTGCTATATTAATTAATAATGACTAAATGTCTCACACACATCAGTACTAGATCACAAAAGACTACTTTAAGGTGATTATGACAGGGGAACAGATCTGGACAGATTATTTCACCTGATTAAAATCCAGCCTCCTTTTTGTTTGTTTGTTTTATTTTATTTTAATGATAATAATCCCTGAGTAAATGCCTATTACATAGTCGTGCATAAATGTTTCATTCACTCAATTAACATTTTAAAAATATTAAAATCGTATTTCACTGTCTCCATAAAATGTCTTTATTGTACTTAATAAAACACACAAATCATTCCATTAGCTTTTTTAATTATATTAGACAAAATATTATTAAGAAACGTCTGCATAAATCTTTTTTTTTTCAAAGCGGATTGTGTTATCCGTTATTTAGTACTTTTTGTTGTGTTTCGGCTTCCGTAGATGTAGCACTCGGTCGCGCGCACGGTGATTTCTTGAATGCGCGTTCTTGCAGACTCAAGAAACATGAACTGGATGGGGAACTGAATCGGCCACAACACCGCAATTCATGTCATGTTTGGAAAGCATTTTTTGAACATTTAGGAGCAAACATCAGTCTTACTTCCGGATATCATCCCCAGAGCAATGGGCAATGTGAACGGATGAATCAAGAACTGGGTAAATACTTATGCATGTATTGTCACAAGCATCCTCAGGACTGGTCTCAGTATTTGGTGTGGGCAGGAATGGCACAAAACCCCCTGGTAAATTCCAACACAGGGCTCACCCCCTTTCAGTATGTCCTAGGTTATCAACTTCCATTAGCTCCCTGGACTCCTATCTATCTCGGGAATACCAGCCATAGATGAATGTATGCTTCGCAGCGAGGAAGTTTGGGAAGAGACACACCAACACATTTAAGAGGTTCTTTCTCGGTATAAAGGGCGGGCAGATAAGCACCGGTCTAATTCTTCCTCATACCAAATTAGGGATCGGGTATGGTTGTCAACGAAGGATATCAGGTTTGAGGGAAGTTGCAGGAAGCTCCAATCCAAGTTTATTGGGCCTTTCCATGTTTCTGATAAGATCAATGATGTTAATTATAAGTTGGAGCTTCCTGCTCTATCATATTCATAACACTTTTCATGTCTCTCTTCTCAAACCTGTAGTTTCAGGTCCCTTGAACGAGGTACTACCAGACGATGTACCACCCACGGCCACTGAAAAGGAGGATTCGTCTATTTACGCCGTGTGTGGGTTACTGGATTCGCATAGACGTGGAGGGGTTCTCCAATATCTCATTGACTGGGAGGGTTATGGCCCCGAAGAACGTTCATGGGTACCCGCTAAGGATGTTTGTGATCCGGGTCTTGTGTTGGCGTTTCACTCACACTATCCCGAGAAGCCGGCTCCTCGTCCTAGGGGTCGGCCAAGAAGATCACTTTCCACTCCCACTCTATCACGTCCCGATCTAAAAGCCCGCGGCGATCTCAGCCCTCAGCACGTGCTACTGTCCCTAGCTCTGGTACTACTGGTCAGCTTGGTGGTCGTCCTCGTTCCAGTGCCTTAAGATGTATTAATTCATCCATTCATTGTCTATAACCACTTACCAATGTGTGTTTTGAACCATAGGAGGAAACCCACACAGATATGGGGAGAGCACACCAAACTTCTCACACAGTCACCCGGAGCGGGACTTGAACCCACAAGTTTCAGTGTCCTGGAGCTGTGTAACTGCAACACTACCTGCTGCACCACCGTGCAACCCCAATATGATGTATTTATTCCAGAAACTAAAGGTGCCAGAAACTTTACTTTTGGGTTAATTATATACATTAATTATAGTGGAACAAACATTTGTGTATGTCTCTCTTTCTGTCTCTACACAGCGTGGCAGGCTTCAAGTAAACTTTCCACAAAGGTGTTTTCTCATTCTCTCTCTCTCTCTCTCTCTCTCTCTCTCTCTCTCACACACACACCTCTTGATGTGGAGGCATATGCTGGAGTTTTAGAGAGAGATGTGCTGTCATCAAGTAACACTTCTTCTCCTGGGAATTTCATGTTTTTTCAGGCAAGACAATGCCAGGCCTCATTTTGCACTTGCTACAAGAGCATGGTGTCGCATGTGCTTGACTGCCATGACTACTTTCCAGATTTCAGATATTTCTCATTTTGCACATAATAAATAGGTGAACAACAGCAATTACATCTTGTTGAGTAGCTGAAATTTGTTGATGAATATTTCTGTATCACAAAATGGTGAGCTGGTGCCAAGCATTTCATTCTACAGGCTGTGTGCTATTTCATAGACATTGTGAGTGCACACACTCAGCTAAGAGTAGAAATAGCATCAAATTTCTGGACATAAATGAGACCTGAATAACTCCTAGAACTGCAGTGAAAATTTTTAAACATCCAGTATTAGTATAAACACTGTTTGTTTGTTTGTCACACCCTCACCCTGTCCTGTCTTTTGTTCCCACCATGTGCTTACTTAGCACATGGCTCTGTTTATTATTGTTCATGTCTCCGCCCTAGTTCTGCCTTAGCTCCACCTCCTCGTCAGTGTTTCCATGTGTCCATCTGCCCCTTCGTTATCTGTCTCAGGTGTCCTTGTGTGTATTTCTGTCTCTCTGTCCATGTCTCTCTGTCTAGGTCTTTCTTTGTCTAGGTATCCTGTCAAGCCATCCAAGTCTGTCTATCTCTGCTTTATCTTTTATTTAAATAAAGTTTGCTATTTGCGTTCACCTCTGTCAGTCCACCCACTCCCGACAACGTTCTTCTCTTTTTATACCCTTCTATTCCAAAATAATATCATTGATAAGATGCAATCCCAATGCAGCATAAAAACAAATCAAAATGGTAAATCATATTCTACAATCAACATTAATCTGATCTTATAATGGAGCCTCTGACTCCTGTAGGAGGAGTCTTGACAAGCTTAAAAAGAGCACCTGCATCTCTTCATTATCTGAACACTGGAGCTATCATGAAGTTCCTGTGTGCTCTGACTGTGTTGATCATGCCAGGTATGTATTTTTAGAAATATTTATAAGAAGTCATAATACATTTTCTCTAAATGTATTTCTTTGTGTCTCTTGTAGATGTTGTAGTGATGAGTCTGAAAATATCAGTCATGCATTTCAACAGCATTTATTCTGTTAGAAAGTAGGTTTTTACAATTTTAAAAATGATAAATTTTCACAGGGAGCTATTTCGCACAATCAATAATACCACTGGAGAGCACAACACATGCTTCTGAAGATGAGACAATTGCTCTCTCGTGCAAGTATGAGAGTGGTGCAACTAATATACAAAGTCTACAGTGGTATCGTCAGTATCCTGGATACAGACCAGAGTTCTTGTTGCTGAAATATCCAGGATCAAATTTTGTGTCCCAGTCAAACCCTCCATTCCCTCGACTGAATGTTACAGAGACTGGAAATATCATGCAGCTGGTGATCTCCTCTGCTGCAGTATCAGACTCTGCTCTATACTACTGTGCTCTGGAGCCCACAGTGACAGGAAACTCAGCTCCACTGTACAAAAACTCATAGTTCAACCAGTACATTTTTGCACATAACATTTTAAGCAGTTTTTAATATGGAGCAGCACCTGGTCAGAGCCACATTTTACCATTTCATGAAAAGTTATTTAGAACTTGATGGCAGCAACTGATGTCAAAAAGTTGGAACAAGGCAATAAAAGCCTGGGGAATATAAGTGGTTCTAATTTAAAAACAACCGGAGGAGGAATATGCAACTAAGGCACATGACTGGGTATGACACTTGAGGTAGAGATCAAGGTTTTTCCAGGGGCAGGGGGACCCTGCGGGTACTTGTGGAAGACAAAAGGGGAAAAGAAAAAAAAAGATTTAAACTTTATATACAAATATGCACTGCTCAAAAAAAAATATATATATAATAATAATAAAGGGAACACTTAACTCCAAGTCAATCACACTTCTGTGAAATCAACCTGTCCAGTTAGGAAGCAATACTGATTGCAAATCAATTTCACACGCTGTTGTGCAAAGGGAACAGACATCAGGTAGAAATGAGAGGCAATTTGCAAAACAACCCCTATAAAGGAGTGGTTCTGCAGGTGGTGTCCACAGACCATTTTTTTGTTCTCATCCTTCCTGGCTGATGTTTTGGTTACGTTTGCATTTTGTCAGTGCTCTCACCCCTAGAGGTAGCATGAGGCTATGTCCACAACATCCATTTTAGGAGCAAGCTGTGTAGTGCAGATTAATTCCCTAGTTCTAAAGACATGATCTTTGTGTTAATAACCAGGTTGTGTGTAGCCAGAATGACAGTAGCCAAATAGCCAAATGTAGTAGGCTGTGATCTCCCATAATTCTGTTTACAGTGATCATCCCTGTGTCTAGCATGTAAATTCCTCTCATAACTTGGACTTCTGTATGGAGAATGTCAGTACTTGTTGTCATAAGCCCTATTATAATCCTTTTTACGTTACTGGGCAAGCTAACCTAATAACTAAAATCAGCTCCCCCAAGACGTGTAGGCATCAACTTAGCTAGGCTATCATCCTCCATATCCTCAAAGCCTCTGCACCAGCACATAAAATCTTCCTTTCCATCCCCCAATGAAAATCAGCAGTAAACGTGCTCTGTGTTTCTACATCAGTGGTACAAAAAAAAAAAAAAAAAGGTCAAGTCAGCCATTCCAGAAGCAGCCGCAACAGGGGAAAAAACCCTCAACATCAACAACTTTTCAGTTTTGAAGCCATGCCGTTTTATTGTTGTTGTTTTGTTTTTTATTTTGTTTTTTCCACAGCAGACCAGCGTGGTGGTTCATTTACGTGGTTCATTCATTTACATAACTGCCAGCTAGTTTTCTCTCAGTAGTCACTCACCACACTATTGAAACCTCAATCACTGTGTGTTTGCAGAAGTTATTGGAACAGTTGAACATGGAGTAGATAAAAATCGGTGTTTGCAAAGATTTCCTATGTCTGTTGTCTGTTGTAGCGCTGGAATAAAAAATAATGTTGTCAAACAACGATGCCACAACTAATGTAAGGGTAAAAACTGTGTTTACAACTCCCTTCAAGGTGGGTGAAAAAGAAAGCAAGCGAGGACAACTTTGTCAGGTCAAATTTACCTTAAAAGTAAACCAAGGGCAGAAGAGAAAAAGCAATATCACTGGTCTCTCTAACATGCTGCTCTAGCCACTACGCCTGTGTGTTTTCGAACAGGTAACCCTTTGTGTGCTGAAAGTTCAGAAAAAGAATAAAATACAAATAAGCAGCTAAATAAATCTCACAATAGTATTAAACTCATATCAGTGTAATTTGTGTAAATACTGTGAATACATTTTGTCATTTTCGTTTGTTTTTTGTTGCTGATTTTGTTTGGTGGTATCACACCAACACCTCTCTCTCAGGTAACTTCCTGTTCACTCTTCCACCACATTACCACAGTCAGGACAAATAAGAATGTCCTCAATTTTCTATGTTTTTATTTTCAATATGATGTTTTTATTTGAAAAACTAAAGTTACTAAACATTTATTTTTCGTTACTGAGGATAATGTTAGGGTTAGATGTAGTGTTAATTACAACATATATATAATATATAATTAATGTGTATAACATACATAAAAATAGAATACAATGATTTGCAAATACTTTTCAACCTATATTTATTTGAATACACTACAATACACCCATTTAATGAGTGGATTAAAATGAGTGTTTCACAAAATACAATAAAGTACATACAGTAGTCTCTATGTCTGTGGCAAGCCCTAACACTGATAGTTTGACCAACATGGGTTTGTGCGTGTGTGTGTGTGTCTTTCTTTGTCTCTCTGTCTACACAAAGGAGCAGGCTTCAAGTAAACCTTCCAAAATGTATGTGTTCTCTTTCTCATTCTCCCTCTCTCTCCAGGCCCATTTCTGCACCTGCTACAAGATTCAGAGTGCATGTGCGTGATTGGCTTGTCTGAAGTCCAGATTTTTCTCAGTTTGCATCATTATCAGATGAATCAGACAACAACCATTACAGCCTTTTCAGCAGCTGAGATGAATAGTTTTCTATCACAAAATAGGGAGCTGGTGCCGAGCATTTCAGTCTACTGGCACTGTTATTCTATGAACATTGTACAATGTATGCACACACTTGAACTTGTTTTTCACTTAAGAGTGTATATTAACTGAAATCAAATGTCTGGAAATAGATTATAAATAAATAACTTCTATAACTACATTGGAAAGGTTTAATACCTCCAGCATATATCAGTGTAGGAACTGATGCATTTACAGCTCATTTTTTATATCCTTAAGTTCTAATTTATCATGTCAAGACTCAAAATCTTCAATGAGACCCAATCCCAAAGCAGCACAACATCAAAACAAATTGATATTAAATTATATTCAACTTATTCTACAGTACTCTGAATTTTATTCAAGTACTACAACAGAGTCTTTACAAGCTTGAACAGAGAATCTGAATATCTCCTTCATTATCTGAACACTGGAGCTGCCATGATTTTTATAATCATGTTAGGTAGGTGTTATTAGCAAGATTTATATCCAGCGATAATACTTCGTTTTTCAAAATGCATTTCTCTGTTTGTGTAGGTTTTGTGATGATGAGTCTCAAAATGTCAGTCATTAATTTGAACAGCATTAATCTGTCTAATCTAGAAAACACTAAGCCTGGTCCATCCATCCATCCATCCATCCATCCATTTTCCACCACTTATCCGAGTCCAGGGAAGCAGTCCGAGAAAAGAAAAACCCAGAGCTTCCTCTCCCCAGCCAGTGCTTCCAGCTCCTCCGGGGGTATACAGAGGCGTTCCCAGGCTAGTCGAGACATGTAGTCTCTCCAGCGTGTTCTTGTTCTGCCCTGGGGCCTCTTCCCCGTTGGACATGTCCAGAACACCTCACCAGGAGGCGTCCGGACCAGATGCCTGAACCACCTCAACTGGCTCCTTTCGACGTGGAGGAGCAACTGCTCCACTCCAAGTCTCTCCCGGATGTCCGAGCTCCTAACCCTGTCTCTAAGGGAGAGTCCAGACACCCTGCGGAGAAAACCAATTTCAGCTGCTTGTACCCGCGATCTCGTTCTTTCGGTCACTACCCAAAGCTCGTGACCATAGATGAGGGTTGGGACGTAGATTGAACAGTAAATCGAGAGCTTTACTTTTCTGCTCAGCTCTCTCTTCTCCACAATGGACAGAGTGTGCATCACTGCTGATGCTGCACCGATCCGCCTGTCAATCTCCCGCCCCCATCTTTCCCACACTCATGAACAAGACCCCGAGTTATTTAAACTCTTACACTTGAGGCAAGATCTCACTTCCAACCTGTACAGAGCACTCCACCCTTTTCCGACTGAGTACCATGGACTCGGATTTGGAGGTGCTGATCCTCATCCCAACTGCTTCACACTCAGCTGCAAACGGGTCCAGCAAGAGCTGGAGGTCCCGGCTTGATGAAGCCAACAAGACCACATCATCCGCAAAAAGCAGACAAGGAGTCCTGAGACCACCAAACCGGAAACCTTCTGCCACTTGGCTATGCCGAGAAATTCTGTCCATAAAAATTATGAACAGAACCGGTGACAATGGGCAGCCCTGGCGGAGTCCAACTCTGACTGGAAACCAGTCGGACTTACTGCCAGCCATACGAACCAGACTCCTGCTCTGTTTATACAGGGACTGGATGTCTCGTAGCAAAGAAGCCAGTACCCCATACTCCCAGAGCATCCCCCACAGAATATCCTGAGGGACATGGTCAAATGCCTTCTCCAGATCAACAAAACACATGTAGACTGGTTGAGCAAACTCCCATGCACCCACCAGGATCCTAGCAAGGGTAAAGGGCTGGTCCTGTGTTCCACGACCGGGGTGGAATCTGCATTGTTCCTCCTGGATCTGAGGTTTAACTATCAGTTGGACTCTCTTCTCCAGTACCCCCGCATAGACCTTACCGGGGAGGCTGAGGAGTGTGATCCCCCTATAGTTGGAACACACCCTCTGATCCCCCTTCTTAAAAAGGGGAACCACCACCCCAGTCTGCCAGTCCAGAGGCACTGCCCCCGATGTCCATGCGATGTTGCAAAGACGTGTCAGCCAGAACAGCCCCACAACATCCAGAGCCTTGAGGAACCCGGGGCAAACCTCAGCCACCTCAGCCCCAGTGATAGATGAGCCCTCCCCAGGATCCCCAAACTCTACTTCCGCTGTGGAAGATGTGCTGGTGGGATCGAGAAGATCCTCAAAGTATTCCTTCCCCTGTCTAATGACGTCCCCAGTCGAGCTCCCCACTCTGATGGTTTGCCAGAATCTTCTCGGAGGCGACCGAAACTCCTCCCACACTTGAGTATTTGCCTCAGCGACAGCTGAAGCCGTGAGCCGCTTGGTTCTTCGGTACCTGTCAGCTGCCTCCGGAGTCCCCCGAGCCAACCAGGCTTTATAGGAATCTTTCTTCAGCTTGACAGCCTCCCTCACCCAGGGTGTCCACCACAGAGCGTGGGGATTGCCACTCCTGACAGGCACCGACAACCTTGCAGCCACAGCTCCATTCAGCCGCCTCAACAATGGAGGTCCAGAACATGGCCGATTCGAACTCAATGTCTCCAGCCTCCCCCGGGATGCAGTCGAAGCTCTGCCGGATGTGGGAGTTGAAGATCTTTCTGACAGGTTCCTCTGCCAAACGTTCCCAGCAAACCCTCAGCACACGTTTAGGCCTCTCAGGTCTGTCCGGCATCCTCCCTGGCCTTCTGATCCAACTCACCACCAGATGGTGATCAGTTGACAGCTCAGCACCTCTCTTCACCCGAGTGTCCAGAACATATGGCCGCAGGTCCGATGATATGACTATAAAGTCAATCATCGAAATGCGGCATAGGGTATCCTGATGCCAGGTGTACTTGTGGACATCCTTGCTCGAACATGGTGTTCGTAATGGATAAACTGTGATGGGCACAGAAATCTAATAACTGAACACCACTCGGGTTCAGATCAGCAGAGCCGTTCCTCCCAATCACGCCCCTCCAGGTCTCACTGTCATTGTCATGTGAGCGTTGAAGTCCCCCAGTCCCCATAATGAGTACTCTCCAGCACTCCCTCTAGGGTCCCCAAGAAGGCATGGTACTCTGAACTGCTGTTCGGTGCATAAGCACAAACAACCGTCAGAGCCCTTTCCCCAACCTGAAGGTTCAGGGAAATTACCCCCTCGTCCACTGTGGTACTCCCCAATGTACAGGCGCTAAGCCAGGGGGCTATGAGTAAGCCCATTCCTGCCTTACGCCTCTCACCCTGGGCATCTCCAGAGAGAAAGAGCATCCAGCCCCTCTCAAGGAGATTGGTTCCAGAGCCCATACTGTGTGTCGAGGTGAGCCCAACTATATCTAGCCAATACCTCTCAGAGAGGTTACGTTCCATGTTCGAAGAGCCAGTTTCAGTAACCGAGGATCAGAACACAAGGGTCCCTGCCCTTGGCTGCCACCCGATCCACAATGCACCAGACCTGGATTACTACCTCTCCCACAGGTGGTGGGCACATGGGAGAACTGGTGATATTTAAAAATGATTATATCTTCAAAGGGAGCCGTTTGGCACAATCAATAACACCATTGTAGAACAGAACACATGCTCCTGAAGATGAGACAATTACAAAATCTACAGTCATATACTCAGTATTCTCATTCCAGACCAACATTCTTGTTGCTGATATATCCAATATTGAGTTATGTATTGCATGCAGACCCTCCTTTCCCACCACAGGATATTACAGGGGATAGAAATATAGTGGGTCTCCTTGGCTGCAGTATCAGACTCTGTTCTCAACTAATATGCTCTGAAGCCAAGACTGATAGAAAACCCAGCTACACTGTGCACCATCTCAAATGCTTGTCCAATCAGAGTTAGAAGGCAAGGCAAGGCAAGACAAGTTTATTTTTAGAACACCTTTCCCACACAATGGCAATTCAAAGTGCTTTACAGAGCGATACAGAAAATTTACAGTAGAATTTAAAAAGTAAAAGAAAATAAAAAGGATTGGAATGTTTAAAATAGAATTAAAACAGAATATATAATTTAAAAAATAATAAATAAATAAAAATGATTAAAAGCTATTCAGTAGAATTTAAAACAAATAAAGGCAAAGTGACAGCTTTGTTCCTGCAGATACCAGCTTCTCCACTGTTGCAGGAAGATTCAGGTGGGGTGAGGGTGAGGTGGAGATTGAGGATGGTGTAGATTGCTAGTGCAGTTTTGCTGTCTCTGGCTCTCATCCAGTGATGCTGCACTGTCAGTAATGGCAGGATGTTGTTGTTCAGAGTCCTTGAGTGTCCTTGAGTGTGCAGACTCTGCCTTCTCAAAAGGAGGAGGATGTTGTGTCTCCGAGGTGACGCCAGAGTCCTTAGCTGTTAAATCTGATGCGTCTTTGCTACTTGGAGCAGAGAAATTGCACAAAGAGAAGATAAAGTTCTCTATCAGAAATCTGACACCCTTTTGTTGATGTGCAGTCCATCTTGCCTAAAAAATTCTCTCTTCCCAAAAACAGATTAAAATTGTCAATAAAAATCAGCAGCTTTTTGGTAGCCATATGTTTAATGCAATTAGCCTGGAAAACAAATTTGTGCTCCTTGCAGGCAGCGGACCACTGATAAATAACTGGATGTTTAGCTTGAGCAGAGTGTTAAAGGGAACATTAAAGACTTTTGTTAGTACCCTTCCTGGTGCCATTCTTACCTACATGGACAATGATCCATTTCACTGCTGTGTGTTCAGCCAGCAATGTAGGAAGCTTTTCATTCACTTCAGAAACTGTGATGTTAGGCTCACAATGAAATGAGTCATCTCCAAAAACAAGGTTGTCGGCTGTGGCCATGGACTGGGGTCTTGTGGCTCTTTTGGGGTGCTTTGAATGGCTGGCCCATCCTGTTTCTCCTGAAGTACATTCCCTGCCAGTAGGAAGCTCACAGAAGTCTTGCAGTGGTTCGAATCTGTTCTGCAAATGGAGTGAATGGAAATGATTTTCTCCTCTGGCTTTGTGCTGTTGTGTTAGTGCAGCAGCATTGGCTTTAGCATTGGCAGGATGTGCTGGGCTAGCAGGGGTGGAGTATGAATGAAATCTTTTATGAAATCATGTGTGCCACAATTATTGGTGCCCCTAAGTGTTAGTACTTTGTACAACCTCGTTTTGCCAAAAAGACAGCACTTCATCTCCTCCTATAACTCTCCAAAAGATGGGAGAATACAGAAAGAGGGATCTTTGACCATTCCTCTTTGCACAACCTCTCTAAATCGTCCAGAGTCCTGGGTCTTCTCCTATGCACTCTCCTCTTCAGCTCACCACAGGTTTTCTATTGGGTTGAGGTCTGGGGACTGAGATGACCATGAGAGGACCTTGATTTTGTGCCTTGTGAACCATTTTCGAGTTGGACACCAGATTCTGATTCAAAATGTCCTGATATTTCAAAGAGTTCATGATCGCACGTATCCTTACAAGGTTTCCATGTCCTTTGGAGGAGAAACAGGCCCACAGAATCACTGATCCTCTCTCATACTTAACAGTGGGCATGAGGTGTTTTTCTGCGTACTCATCCTTGGTGTTACACCAGACCCACTTAGAGTGTTTGTTACAAAAAGCTATCTTGGTGCCATCTGACCAAAGCACACGGTCCCAGTTAAAATCCCAATACTGCTGGCAAACTCCATCCGTTTACGCTTATGAGTATAACTCAGAAAAGGCTTTCTCCGTGCATGCCCCCAAAAAGCTTGTTGGCATGTAGATAGCGCCTGTCATGGAAATTATCGACTAATAAGAAATGGGACTGAAAGTAGTCTTTGAATAATTTTTATTGAGAGCAGCTAAAAGCATGCACTAACGCTCTACTCTGCTCTGCTCTGAGACAGAGAACAAAAACATTCTTTCTTAGCTGATCCAAGAAAGGAGAAGGAGACAACAGGTTCATACAGAAACAAAGTTCTAGAAACCAGCTACATCTCGATCTCGTTAAAACAGAAAAATGTCTTTGATACCTTGGATGCAGGAGTGTAACTCTTTTAAGTTGCACTCCCATATCTTCCCGTCACATTCCTTTTTTCTACAAAAGACTCATTTAGTAAATCACTTTGAGACAACAGAATAATGCAACATACATTTCATAAAACATCTCATATAAAACAAAGATTTCTACTAATTGTCAGTGATTACTACTAAACACTAGTGATTCAATGAGCACTCACATAGGTTAAAGAAGCATGAATTTAAAAATTCCCTTCACAAGCCTGATGGTTGTTTGGGAGACCTCGTAAACCCAAGATGCGACCATTTGATTCAATTGTCTTACAGTTAGCTTTGGAGAACTTCTCTTACCATCCTTCTCACTGTGTGTGGTGGCAGGATACACTTGCGTCCTCTTCCAGGCTTTGTCACAGTTCCAGATGTTTTGAACTTTTTGATGATTGCTCTGATTGTAGATAAGGGCATTGCAGGTGAGTGGCTATTTTCTTGTAGCCATTGCCTGATTTATGAGGGTTGACACACATCTGCCTTAATTGAATGGTATGTTCTCTTGTATTTCCCATGTTTAAGAGTGAGTAAGAGAAATAGGCCTCTGTGTAACACCATATTTATACCCCAGGGAAACAGGAAGTGATGAATTACTAATTAAAGTCCCTAGATACTTTGATCCACTTTATACACTACAGCCGAAATGGCATAAATGGTTCAAATACATTTATTTCCAAGAAATTGTTAAGGGTGCCAATAATTGTGGAACAGGTCAATTTATGGGAAATAATTATTTCTTAGTCAGAAATAGTTCAGAGTGAGATTATGCTTCTGCAATAAAAAATTAATTTCTTTTTAACACATTTTAACTAGAGGTGCCAATAATTATGGAGGCCACTGTATGTGAATGTTAATGTAATTTTTAATATAGCATCACAACATGGTTTGATCAATCTATTCTTTTCTGTTTTGACACACTGTTTAGGGAAATGTTTGAAAACATCAGATTGTCCATAATTTCCCCTAAAATTATCAATAATGTTTTTATAGTAACACTGTGATTTTCAGCTGCTTAATCAAATGTACAGCAATATGAGCTCACAATGCAACTGAAATGAATATTACATTTACCACCTTCTTGTGCTGAGACATCTGGAATATGTCAGTAATAAATTAAGTTGCAGGGCAATTTATCTCTTATACAATATTGATGTATCAGTCATGTATAAAATGCAATGTCTTTATTATTATTATTATTTTTCTTACAATCTTTCTCAACCTGTAGGACCACAATAACACCCAGGTTCATGCTCTTAGGGACAGATTAGATTTTCTCCTATTAATTTACCCAGGAAAAGACAACACACACACCATACGCTTGGGTGAGGCAAAATGAACATGTGAAACACATAACATAAGGCATAGACACCAAATAGTAAGCAGGACTCTTTAAAAGGTTTCAAATAAGCCACTAGCAACATTGATCATATAAAGCTAGGTCTCAGCTAATAACATTCTCTTTATTCATGAGTCATAATCAGTCCAAAGCAAGCTTGAGTTAGACGAGTGCTTCCAAAAAGGGGCGAGTTTTGACAGGTGGAATGCAGCAAACAAATATATAAGATACATAATGCATGTTACTTGTAATAATCTTACTGTAAAAGTGAACTATCACTTGATTTTTTTTGTTCCCAAACAGGTAAGAGATCAGCCCAGGGCCACTAGAGGGAGACACAGAGCTGTCACGCAGCAATCGGGCAATTTGTGACATCTGTATCTACCCTTTAAAAGCCAAGCTCACCTACAGTCTTGTGATTAGTCCTGGTGTTTCAGAGTTCTGGCAGCAGAGTGGCTGGTAATTTTGGTAAAGCCTGTTTGAGTGTTTATAATAACATAATAATAATAATAAGTTAGATTTATATAGCACCTTTCTAATACCCAAAGTCGCTTTACACAAAGAGGATACACTTATGCCTGCAGAGTGCAGAAGTACTGAGAGAAGAAATATTTAGCTGGGTTTTAAAGGCAGAAAATGAAGAGCAGGGATGAAGACTTTGTGGTAATGAATTCCAGAGCTTGGGTGCCATCACGCTGAATGATCTAACACCAGCAGTAACTAATATAAATTTTGGTACTGACAAAAGACCGCTCTCAGAGGACCTCAGTGATCTTGTAGGACAGTAGGAGTGTAAAAGTTCAGAAAGGTAGGCTGGTGCCAGACCATGCAGAGCTTTGTATGTGAGCAGGAGAAATTTAAACTGAATACGGAGTGAGACAGGTAACCAGTGGAGCTGATGAAGAACAGGGGTGAAATGAGCTGATTTTTTAGAATAAGAGAGGACCCGAGCAGCAGAGTTCTGAACACACTGAAGGGAGTGTAAGGTCTTAAAAGGAAGGCTATTGAAGAGAGAATTACAGTAGTCTAAACATGAGGAAATGAAAGCATGGACCAGAATTTCAGCATCCTTAACAGAAAGCAGGGGACGAAGGCAAGCAATATTATGTAGATGGAAAAAGGATGTTTTGGTTAGGACCTTAATATGAGGTTTGAAGGACAGAGAGGAGTTGAGAAGTACACCTAAATTGCGAACAACTGGAGAGGTTTTTACAGCCACACCATTAAAGTTAATTGTGATATCAGAATTTTTTGATAGAGTGGACTTGGGGCCAGTGAGCAAGACTCCAGTTTTTTCTGTGTTGAGTTTCAACCAGTGTCTCAGATCCTGAACACATGAAATAAGGGCAGAGGGGGCAGAGTGGAGGTATTTTTGGTGCTCACATATATTTGAATATCGTCTGCATAACAATGATAGATAAGACCATGGCTGTGGATGATCTGACCAAGTGGCAGCATGTATATGATGAATAGTATAGGGCCTAGGACTGAACCTTGGGGAACACCTACCGTAACAGTACTAGGGGAAGATCTGTGTGTACCAAGAGCAACAAAGTGGGATCTATTGGTAAAGTAAGAGATGAACCAGGAAAGTGCTGTGTCAGTTATGCCAATAGCTGAGAGGCGGGAGATGAGTATGCTATGATTAACAGTGTCGAATGTTGCACTCAAATCTAAGGGAAGAAGGATACTGAGGGCAACAGAATCAGTAGCGAGTAGGATATCATATAAAACTCGCAAAAGGGCTGTCTCAGTACTGTGTTTTGTGCAGAAGCCAGACTGAAAAGGCTCAAAATATTATTGTCCATCAGGAATGACTCTAACTGAATGGCCAGCACCCTTTCTAACAGCTTAGCTAAAAAGGGGAGGTTAGAAATAGGTTGGAAGTTATCAAGATTGACAGTGTTCAGACCAGGCTTTTGAGAATGGGTGTGATGGCAGATGTTTTAAGGCCTATGGGGACATGACCTGAGGCAAGATGGAAAATGGGGCTGGATATGATGGCGGAATATTTTTTAAGAAGTGGGGTAGGAGCAGCATCAAGGAGACAGGTACAAGCTTTGGAATTAACTATAAGCTCTGATATAAAGGCTGGATCAATGGGAGAGAAATTAGCCTGGGGTTTATGAGCTGGGATCAAATGAAAACTATGTTCAGGTGAAAAAGAAGATAAGAGGAGCTGATGGTAGTAATCTTGTCATTAAAAAATCTATGGAAAACTTCACATTGCTCACCAGTGTTAAAGTTCTTGATTGTTTGTGGCTGAATGAGTTTACTAACAGTAGCGAAAAGTGTTTTGGGCTTGAGTCAATTGGTCTAGTACACCAGAAACAGTGTCATTAAAGAGAGCCAGAATGTCATCAGGACAGGACAGCCGAGAAATAGAAGAATGTGCAAAAGACTGAAGAAGGGCAGAAAACGAATGAGGTTCGATAGCTTTGATATTACGGAAGGAGACAGTAGATTTACTGCACAGAGATGTTAACAGATGCTTCAACAAGCTTGTGATCAGAAACACCAAAAGTAGCACCAGAGACAGAGGTAACAGGTATACTAGAAGAACAAATAAATCCAATGTGTGGCCATGTGAGTGTGTGGGAAAATCAACATTTTGTGTCAAGCTAAAGCAGTCCAACAGAGACTCAAATTCAGTTGTCAATGAACAGATAACATCAACATGGATGTTAAAATCCCCTAGCATGACCAGAGCTGGACATACAGAACTGGCCAAGGTGAGTACCTCACAGAGTTCTGTGAAGAAGTCAGAGGAAGTCTTTAGTGTTCAATAGATTAACAGAAACAGCACAGGGGTTGAGCTGACCAGTTTCAGAGCCATGTATTCAAATGATTTTATCTCATGAAACTCACAGAGACATACATTAAGTGAATCATCAAGAATGACAGCGAGACCAACCCCCTTCCCCTGTGGCCTGGGCTTAGCTAAATATCTAAAACCACTAGGAGTCAACAAATTAAGGTGGAAATGATCACCGGGTTTTTGCCATGTCCTTGTAAGGAAAAATACACTGATGTGGTTCACAACCATGAGATCATGTAAAGGAGCTTTATCTGTGATAGAGCGGGAGTTAAGTAGTCCAAGTTTGAGTCTGTGTTTCGTGTTGGAGCAGTTCATCGATGGCAGTGGGGTGGCTCGAGGGAAAGACCGGAGAACGTCAACGTTAATTCCTCGAGAGCTATATGGAGATGCGAAGCGAAGTCCGAAGAACAATACGCCATAAGTCGAGGTCTGGAGGAGCGATGAATGTAGCTGGGGTGCCGGGTTATCCCAATGACTGAACTAATTTGTTATGAAAGCAAAAAGTGTGGAGTTGGGCTGGCGTGTACCCGAAAGCCATGACCCTGTTTGCCAATCTAAACGCAATGTTCCCCAGGTCCACATACGATTAATACGCAGTATTTAATAAAATGCTCTGATCAGTGTAGTGTGCTAACTGCAATGGCAATTGCCTCGCCAGCCGACAGTGCCAACGTGCAGCCGGAATTGGGCCAGATGCAGCGTGCCGCATTCACGCTGAGCCTCAGCTAGCCAATAGTGCCAACGTGCAGCCGGACATGGGCCAGATACAGGGTGCGACATTCACGCCGAGACGGCAGCCAGCCGACAGTGCCAACTAAAATAACATGTCCTCATGGCATAACATCCCATGGCTGAGATGCAACTGCAATGCAGCAATTAAACAACCTCTGTCTTACAATCTACATTCATCCTTTCTTGCAACAAAACCCCTGAGAACTGTACAATTATTCTCTCCTGCAAGTATGAGATTGGTTCAACTACTATAGGAAGTCTACATTGGTATCATCAGTATCTTGGATACAGACCAGAGTTCTTGTTGCTGAAATATCCAAAATTGACTTCTGTGATCCATGCAAACCCTCCTTTCCCACGACTGAATGTTACAGAGACTGGAAATTTTGTGCAGCTGGTGATCTCCTCTGCTGAAGTATCAGACTCTGCTCTCTACTACTGTGCTCTGGTGCCCACAGCGACTGGAAACCAAGTTCCACTCTACAAAAATGTATAGATCAATCAGTACAGTCTTGCAAATAACATTTTAATAAGGAGCAGCACCTGTTCAGAACCTTTCATGATTAGTCATTGCAAAAGCCAGAGTTAATGTATTAATTTCTTTTGCTGATTCTTCTCTGTCCCTTTCAAATATTTGTTGTTTACAATGTCATGTACATGTTAATGTAACGTCACAAAACACGGGTCAATCTTAGATAACTAGTTGAAATGAGACCAGAAATCAGAATAATGAAACAATTGAAAAAGTAGTCTTAGTCTTTTCTGCTTTGGTATACCACATGTCCAAAAGCTGATTTTAAGGGTATCAATAAAGAGTTTGCTTTTATCCTCATTGTAATTTCCAGCTGTTTAATTGACCATCCAACCATATTAGTTCACAGTTCGTCTGAAAGTAAATACCCATATTTTATTTCCAGTAGCCTATATAATGCATATCAAATGTTGAAAATGAGACATTTTAGTATTTCAAGAAAAATATTACCTTAATACCACGTAATGGTAGCAATGTATCTCATGATTTGGGAAAACCAACAAAAGTCTGTTTGACATTTATTTTCTGTAAATGCTTACCAATGTGAGTTTTTGGACAGTGGGAGGAAACCCACACAGACACAGGGAGAACACACCAAACTCCTCACACAGTCACCCAGAATAGTAATCAATACATCTATGCAAAGTCCTAATGAATAGTCGAAGTGAGTGCACACACTCAGCTAAGAGTAGAAATAGCATCAAATTTCTGGACATAAATGAGACCTGAATAACTCCTAGAACTGCAGTGAAAACATCACATTATATTCTAAAATAATATATCAAGGCCAACATCACTTATAAGATGCAAAAAGCAGCACAAATACAAAACAAAATGGTAAAACATTCCTCTGGTCTACAATCAACATTCATTCGATCTTATAATGGAGCCTTTGACAATTGCAGGAGGAGCCTTTACAAGCTTAAAGCACCTGCATCTCTTCTTCATTGTCTGAACACTGGAGCTACCATGAAGTTCCTGTGTGCTCTGACTGTGTTGATGATCATGCCAGGTAGGTATTATTAGCCATATTTATAAGAAGTCATAATACGTTTTCTCCAAATGTATTCCTTTGTGTCTCTTGTAGATCTTGTGGTGATGCGTCTGAAATTATCAGTCATAAATTTTAAAAGCATTTAGTCTGTTAGAAATTACTAAGGTTTTGCCATTTTTAAATTTTATTTTTCACAGGTAGCTGTTTGGCACAATCAATAACACCAATTGAGAACACAACACATGCTTATGAAGATGAGACAATTGCTCTGTCCTGCAAGTATGAGGGTGGTGTGACTAATATACAGTGGTATCGTCAGTATACTGGATACAAACCAGAGTTCTTGTTGCTAAAATATCCAAAATCGACTTCTGTGTCCTATGCAAACCCTCCTTTCCCACGACTGAATGTTACAGAGACTGGAAATATTGTGCAGCTGGTGATCTCCTCTGCTGAAGTATCAGACTCTGCTCTCTACTACTGTGCTCTGGTGCCCACAGCGACAGGAAACCCAGTTCCACTCTACAAAAACATATAGATCAATCAGTACAGTCTTGAACATAACATTTTAATAAGGAGCAGCACCTGTTCAGAACCTTTCATGATTAGTCATTGCAAAAGCCAGAGTTAATGTATTAATTTCTTCTGCTGATTCTTCTCTGTCCCTTTCAATTTTCTGTTGTTTACAATGTCATGTACATGTTAATGTAACATCACAAAAAACACAGGTCAATCTTAGATAACTAGATGAAATTAGACCAGAAATCAGTCTTAGTCTTTTCTGCTTTGGTATACCACATGTCCAAAAGCTGATTTTAAGGGTATCAATAAAGAGTTTGCTTTTATCCTCATTGTAATTTCCAGCTGTTTAATTGACCATCCAACCATATTAGTTCACAGTTCGTCTGAAAGTAAATACCCATATTTTATTTCCAGTAGCCTATATAATGCATATCAAATGTTGAAAATGAGACATTTTAGTAATTCAAGAAAAATATTACCTTAATACCACGTAATGGTAGCAATGTATCTCATGATTTGGGAAAACCAACAAAAGTCTGTTTGCCGCCAAGTCACATGACTGTATACAAAGAGCATTTTAGAGAGGCAGTCTCTAAAACAATGATGGATGTAAAACTGTCTGAAAATTGAGGAACAGTTTCAGAAAAACACTTTGTCAATGTACAATTGCAAAAATATTGAATATCCCACCACCTGCATGTGTGTGTTTGTGTATGTGAAATGTCATGACAAATAAAAATGTCTTGACTTTTCTAAGCATTTTTCTCCCAATATGATGTATTAATTCATTCATTTATTTTCTGTAAATGCTTACCAATGTGAGTTTTTGGACAGTGGGAGGAAACCCACACAGACACAGGGAGAACACACCAAACTCCTCACACAGTCACCCAGAATAGTAATCAATACATCTATGCAAAGTCCTAATGAATAGTCGAACCAACATATTTGTGTGTGTCTTGTTCTCTGCCTCTACACAGCATGACAGGCTTCATGTAAACTTTCCACAAAGAAGATGTTATCCCATTCTCTCTCTCTCACACTCACAAACGCACACAGACACACCTCCTGATGTGGAGGCATATACTGGAATTTTAGAGAGAGATGTGCTGTCATCAAGAAAATACCTCATGGGAATTTCATGGTCATTCAGGCAAGACAGTGCCAGGCCTCATTTTGGACCTGCTACAAGAGCAAAGGGTGCAAAAGGTGTTTGTAATTATGTGATTGACTGCCATGTCTTTTTTCCAGATTTCAGATATTTCTCATTTTGTACATTATAAACAGGTGAACAACAGCAGTTACATCCTTTTGAGCAGCTGAAGTTTGTTCATGAACAAAATGGTGAGCATTTCATTCTACTGTGTGTTAATTTATAGACATTGTGAGTGCACACACTCAGCTAAGAGTAGAAATAGCATCAAATTTCTGGACATAAATGAGACCTGAATAACTCCTAGAACTGCAGTGAAAAATTTTTAAACCAACAGCTTCTATCAGTATAAACACTGATGTTTATACATCTCTGTTCTTCTCTTCTTATACCCTTATATTCTAAAATAATATATCAAGGCCAACGTCACTTATAAGATGCAAAAAGCAGCACAAATACAAAACAAAATGGTAAAACATTCCTCTGGTCTACAATCAACATTCATTCGATCTTATAATGGAGCCTTTGACAATTGCAGGAGGAGCCTTTACAAGCTTAAAGCACCTGCATCTCTTCTTCATTGTCTGAACACTGGAGCTACCATGAAGTTCCTGTGTGCTCTGACTGTGTTGATGATCATGCCAGGTAGGTATTATTAGCCATATTTATAAGAAGTCATAATACGTTTTCTCCAAATGTATTTCTTTATGTCTCTTGTAGATCTTGTGGTGATGCGTCTGAAATTATCAGTCATAAATTTTAAAAGCATTTAGTCTGTTAGAAATTACTAAGGCTTTGACATTTTTAAATTTTATTTTTCACAGGTAGCTGTTTGGCACAATCAATAACACCAATTGAGAACACAACACATGCTTATGAAGATGAGACAATTGCTCTGTCCTGCAAGTATGAGGGTGGTGTGACTAATATACAGTGGTATCGTCAGTATACTGGATACAAACCAGAGTTCTTGTTGCTGAAATATCCAAAATCGACTTCTGTGTCCTATGCAAACCCTCCTTTGCCACGACTGAATGTTACAGAGACAGGAAATATTGTACAGCTGGTGATCTCCTCTGCTGAAGTATCAGACTCTGCTCTCTACTACTGTGCTCTGGAGCCCACAATGACAGGAAACCCATCTCTACTGTACAAAAACCGTTAATTCAGTCAGTACATTTTTCCACGTAACATTTTAAGCAGTTTTTAATATGGAGCAGCACTTGTCCAGAGCCTTTCATGATTAGTCAATGCAAAATCTGAAGTAAATGTTTCCTAGAGTTAATGTAATGATTTATTCTGTTGATTCTTCTAATTTATATGTTAGTGTAAAATCACAGAATGTCAGGCCACAATGACTACATATCTGAAATGAGACCATAGACAAGAAAACACATATCAATGTTGAAAGTGACACATTTTACAATTTCATGAAAATTTTTCTCATTTAGAACTTGATGGCAGCAACGGATGTCAAAAAATTTGGAACAGGGCAATAAAAGCCAGGTAAAAATAAGTGGTACTACTTAAAAACAGCTGCAGGAGGAATTTGCAACCAAGTGTCACATTTCCTTCTCCGTTTCTGTGTTTTCTGAGTTCCTTTGTCTACCATATGCTTCTTTAGCTCTCTGTTTCTTTGTTTTGGTTCCTGTCTCTGCCTTAGCCCCGCCTTGTAATCAGTGTTCCCACCTGTGCCTCCTTTGTGGTCCTGCCCTCTCCTTATTCTTCCCAGGTGTTTCTCCTTGGGCTGGAGGGCCTTGAGGTTCCTGTGGAGGAGAAAAGAGGGATTCAAATATGCTTACCTGGATGTCCATGTGTGTATGCATGCTTATGTTATGATTGAAAAAAATGTATAAAGTTATAGTTTCTGTAGTTAGCTTGTCCACCTGTCTTTAACCTAATTCCCTGCTGGTTTAGTCTGGTGTGAGCTATAGTGTATTTAAAGGCAGGAGAGCACACTATGCAGAGAGAATGGAGAGCACTTTGCCGTAGAGCTGCGATGGTGCTATGAGGTGGTAGCAGCTATCCCACCATAGTATTAAACTCCTACCAGAGTAATTTTTGTGAATATTGTATATATAGTTTGGTCATTTTTGTTTGTGTTTTTTTTCTTTTTTTCAAATCAAATCAAATCAAATTTATTTATATAGCGCTTTTCACAACTGATGTTGTCATAAAGCAGCTTCACAGAATTCCAGTAAGACAAGATTTGACATGAAATGTAAAGACAAATGTAAAACCCTCAAGTGAGCAAGCCAGGGGCGACAGTGGCAAGGAAAAACTCCCCCAGCTGAGGAAGAAACCTTGGGAGGAACCAAGGCTCACAAGGGGTGACCCATCCTCCTCTGGTCAATCTACTGGTTAGTAGTCCATGAGAACTTCAGTGTAGGGACAGCTTCAAGACACTTGGTGGTTGCTGGAGCGTGGGCAGCTGGTCTGAAGCGTGGAGGAGGATCTCGACAGTCATCCATCAGTGTCCAGACAGACAGGTGGGCAGTCGTTTACTCGGAAAGATGTAAAGGGATGGAATTAGTTTTGAACTGTTTTGTGTTTGTAAAGTAGAAAATATGAAAATTTCCAGAGTGTGGCTAATGACTCCGGCAGATCTGACTATGACAGCATTAACTAAAAGGAGAGAACCAGGAGGACACACAGACACGGGAGCATCCTGAAACACTGGCATCCCTCCGCTCCACCGTCAACAAACCTGAGTGATCGCGAGAAGCGGCGGGACGACAGCACCAGCGTCTCAGTATACTATAATTCCCTGTGTCCATGGACCCCCCAGATCTGCCGCCTTTATCTATGGGGGAGCATTAGCTACCAAATGATAAACTAAACAAATGAGTTTTTAGCCTACATTTGAAGATTGCGACTGTGTCTGAGTCCCGAACATTTTCTGGAAGATCATTCCAGAGTTGGGGGGCTTTATAAGAAAAGGCTCTTCCCCCAGCTGAGGCCTTCTGAATTCTGGGAACATTTAAAAATCCAGTATTCTGTGATCTGAGTGAACGTGGGGGCTCATAATAGGAAATTGTATCTTGAAGATATTCAGGAGCAAGCCCATGTAGAGCTTTATATGTTAATAACAAAATTTTGTAGTCAATGCGGAATTTAACAGGCAGCCAATGAAGTGATGATAAAACTGGGCTGATATGTTCAAATTTTCTAGTTTTAGTGAGGACCCTAGCTGCAGCATTTTGAACTAGTTGAAGTTTTCTTAAATTGCTGCTGGTGCATCCTGACAGTAGTGCGTTACAGTAGTCAAGCCTTGAAGTAATAAAGGCATGTACTAATGTTTCTGCGTCCTGGAGGGATAAGGCATTTCTAATCTTAGCAATATTGCGAAGATGTAAAAAAGCTGTCCTAGTGATACTACCTATGTGTTGATCAAATGATAAATCCGGGTCAATTATGACACCAAGATTTTTTGCTGCTGAACCAGGTTTAACTGGAAAGTTAGCTAGATTTAAAATTAAGTCTGATAATTTATTTCTTGTCACTTTTGGACCCAAAAGCAGGACCTCTGTTTTGTTGCTGTTTAGAAGGAGGAAGTTACGCAACATCCAGCCTTTCACGTCTTTTACACAGTCCTCTATTTTCTTTAATCTGTGTTTGTCATCGGGCTTGGCTGAAATATACAATTGTGTGTCGTCTGCGTAACAGTGAAAGTTAATGTCATGGTTTCTTATAACTGTGCCTAGCGGTAACATGTATAATGTAAATAATAATGGTCCTAAAATAGAGCCTTGTGGAATTCCAAATCTTACTTTAGAATAATTTGAATTTAGATTGTTTACTTTTACGAATTGATAACGTTCCGTTAAGTAAGATTTGAACCATAATAGGGCTGTCCCTGTGATTCCAACCATGTTTTCTAACCTTTCTATGAGAATATTGTGGTCTATTGTATCGAAGGCTGCGCTTAGGTCAAGAAGCACCAACAGGGATACGTGGCCTTGATCAGAGGCAAGAAGAAGATCATTTGTTATCTTGACTAGAGCTGTCTCTGTACTATGATGTTGCCTGAATCCAGATTGGAATTTTTCATATATATGATTCTTATGTAGATATGAACTAAGTTGTTGGGCCACAGCTTTTTCTAAGATCTTAGACAGAAATGGCAAATTAGAAATAGGCCTGTAATTAGACAGTGTACTAGCATCAAGATTTGGTTTCTTGATCATAGGTTTAATAACTGCTAGTTTAAAAGCTTTGGGTACATGGCCCAGACTAAGCGATGAGTTTACTATAGTTAAAAGAGGATCAATAATAGCTGGTAGTACTTCTTTGAGCAACTTTGTGGGAATTGCATCAAGTGTGCAAGTTGTACAGTTTGCGGAGGTGATGATCTTCTCTAGTTCTAATTGTGGGAGTGGGTAAAAGGTTTCAAGTCTTTCTTTTACAGTTATATTATGTTTTATTTCATTCACATCAGGTGGCAGCCAGGATGGATTTGATCCTGTGGCTAGAGTTTGTTGTCTAATATTCTCAATTTTATTATTAAAAAAGTCCATAAAATCTTTACTGGTGAGAGTTGCTGGAATTAGTTGTTCAGAACCTGCTTGATTTTTTGTAATTCTAGAAAACACACTAAACAGTGCTCTCGGATTATTTTTATTATGGGAGATCAGCGAGGCCAGATATGCTGAGCGAGCTTTAGTGAGGGCATTTCTATACTCTATAAGGCTGTCCTTCCAGGCAGAATGGAACACTTCAAGCTTGGTTGATCGCCATTTCCGCTCTAGTTTTCGTAATGTTTGTTTCGTAAAGTACGGGTCTTATCGTTATACCATGGTGCGAGCTTTTTCTGTCTTATACTTTTATGTTTAAGTGGTGCTACCTTTTCTAAAGTAGATCGACAGGTATTTTCTAGGTAATCAGTTAGTACATCTAGGTCCATTGGGTCTGATGGAGTTGGAACTGGGGTCGATAGTTCTGGTAGGTTTTCTATAAATTGTAGGGCGGTAGATGGTTTTATTATACGCCTTGTAGAATAGCGAGGGTTCTTACATATATTATGGATAAAACGTAGCTCATATGAAATTAAGTAATGATCGGAGATTGCTGAGGATTGCGGTAAGATATTAATTTTGTCAATGTTAAGACCTAGTGTCAGAACTAAGTCTAAAGTGTGGCTGCAGTAGTGTGTAGGCCCTGTTACATTTTGAGTAATACCAATAGAGTCTAAGATTGAGGTAAATGCCTTTTTTAGTGGGTCACTTTCCTTCTCAAAATGGATATTGAAATCTCCTACAATTATAACTTTATGATTGCACACCGCTAGGTTTGTAGCAAAATCGCTGAATTCTTTCAGAAATTCTAAGTAAGGCCCTGGTGGTCTGTAAATGTTGCATAATAAAAATGCGTCCTTTTTTGTGACCGGATTTGTAATAATAGTGGAGAGAACCTCAAAAGAAGAGAAGGTGTCACATTGTTTAAGACTAATTTCTAGGGTATTTTGGTAAATTACACATACTCCACCTCCTTTGCCTGATATTCTTGGGCTATGTGCATAATTATAGCCTAGGGGGGTGGCTTCATTTAGTGCTAAATATTCATTTGGTTTAACGCACGTTTCCGTGAGACAGAAAACATTGAATTTATGATCACTTATAATATCATTTACGATGAGTGCTTTTGAGTTTAGTGATCTCATGTTGAGTAACCCAAATTTTAGTTCTGAGGTGTTGCTGCTAGGTGTTGTGTATGATTTAATATTGATTAGGTTGCTGAAACAGGCTGATTTTGTTTTTCTACTTTTACATTTAGTTCGGGGGAAAGACACAGTCTCAATACAGTTGAACCTGGGTGACGTCTCAAGACAGTTCGCAGACGGTCGGTTTAGCCTGTCTGTCTGCGGCCCGGTCCCGGCTCTGGATTGTCAGCAGCTATCTACACTACTCTGCTGACTAACTAAAAGACTATGTGCTATACTGCAAGAAAGTAAGGCAGCACCCTCCCGCGTAGGGTGGATACCATCCCTACCTATAAGACCAGGCTTGCCCTCAAAACGTAACCAATTGTCTATAAAGCCCACTTGATTTTCGGAACACCACTTGGACATCCAGCAGTTTAACGCCCAAAGTCTGCTGTAAGCTTCGTCGCCACGCCGCATTGGTATGGGGCCAGAGCAGATTACGGCATCGGACATCGTCTGGGCCAGTTTAATCACCTCTCTAATATTACCCTTAGTTACCTCAGACTGCCGCAGATGAATATCATTGGCCCCTACATGAATGACTACCCTCGAATATTTCCTATTAGCTAACAGTCTAAGGTTGCCACTAATATCCGGCGCTCTGGCTCCCGATAAACAGCTAACTGTTACTGCCGGCGCCCCTAAAGGAGTAGCTAATTTCATGTGCCGAACAATAGAGTCTCCTATAACCAGAGCACTCTTAACAGGCTCCTCAGCGGGTGCTTCGCTGAGCAGGGCAAACCTGTTTGACACCTTTTGCCGATTTAGTTTGGTGGTGTCACAATAAACACTTAAAAAGTGATATTTAACTGCCATCTTAGCCTTTTTGCGTTTCAACACCTCCCTCAGGTAACTTCCTGACCACTCTTCTCCACATTGCCACCCCAGCTGGCCACCAACGTCAAAAGACGTTGATATGTGGTTGAATGTTGGTCGTGACGTCAGATAACCAAAATTTTACGTCAGGGTAACGTCTAATACCGATGTTAAACTGACATAAGAAACTGACGACATATGACACTGATATTTTGTTAGTTTTAAGTCATGATATTATGTAACCAAAATCCAACGTCTAACAAAAACGTCATATCCTCATGTCAAATAGACGTAAAATACCAACATTTAGTTGTAAGGTAAGGTGACCAAGTCCCAACGTCTGATAAATGTCTGAATTTTAACGTCAGTTCAACTTGCCATTCTAACATCAATAGACGTTGATAATTTGTTGGTTTTAAGTAGTGATGTTATGTAAACAAAATCCAACATCTTCCAAACGTCACATCCTGATGTCAAATTACCAACATTAAGCTGTAAGGTATGGTGACCAAATCCCAACGTCTGATAAACATCTGAATTTTAACGTCAGTTAAACCTGCCATTCTAACATCAAGAGACATTGATAATTTTTTGGTTTTAAGTAGTGTTGTTATGTAACCAAAATCCAACATCTTCCAAACGTCACATCCTGATGTCAAATTGACGTAAATTAACAACATTAAGCTGTAAGTTATGGTGACCAAATCCCAACGTTTGATAAACGTCTGAATTTTAACGTCATTTCAACCTGCCATTCTAACATCAATAGACGTTGAAAATTTGTTGGTTTTAATTTGTGATGTTATGTAACCAAAATCCAACATCTTCCAAACGTCACATCCTGATGTCAAATTGATGTAAATTACCAACATTAAGCTGTAAGGTATGGTGACCAAATCCCAACATCTGATAAACTTCTGAATTTTAACGTCAGTTCAACCTGCCATTCTAACATCAATAGACGTTGAAAATTTGTCGGTTTCAATTTGTGATGTTATGTAACCAAAATCCAACATCGTCCAAACGTCACATTCAGATGTCAAACTTGTAAAATAACAAGTGGTTTTAATGTATGGTGACCAAAACCCAACACCTTGTAAACGTCAGTCTTCTAACATCAATTCAACATGCCATTCTAACATCAATAGATGTTGAAAATTTGTTGGTTTTAAGTTGTGATGTTATGTAACCAAAATCCAACATCTTCCAAACCTCACATCCTGATGTCAAATTGACATAAAATACCAACATTTAGTTGTAAGATATGGTGACCAAATCCCAAGGTCTGAGAAATGTCTGAATTTTAACGTGAGCTCATTGTGCCATTCTAACTTCAATAGACGTCAATAATTTGTTGGTTTTAAGTTGTGATATTATGTAACCAAAATCCTACGTCTTCCAAACGTCACATCCTGATGTCAAATTGACATAAAATACCAACATTAAGTTGTAAGGTATGGTGACCAAATCCCAACGTCTGATAATAATAATAATAATAATAATAATAATAATAATTTTTTATTTGAAAGCGCCTTTCAAGTGACCCAAGGACACTGTACAATAGATAATAAAAATAAAAAATAAAAATGAAAATAAAAAGTTAAAAAAAGAAAGTCAATAAAAGGTAAATGCACATAAAATGACCATAGAGACATATACATAGTATCATCCATATGCTAGTTTAAAAAGATGAGTTTTTAGTCTGGTTTTAAAAACATCTAAAGATGAACAAGCTCGCAGTTCGTCAGGAAGACTATTCCACAGCTTTGGACCCACAACACAAAATGCTCTATTTCCAATGGTGCTTAGCTTAAAATGTGGGACCTCAAGCAAATGGAGGCTTCAGGACCGAAGAGTACGCACTGGAGAGTATGGTTGCAGTAGGCTACTTAGGTAAGAAGGGGCAAGGTCATGCAAGGATTTAAACACCAACACAAGCAATTTGTACTGTATTCGGTACTTCACTGGAAGCCAATGAAGATGACTTAGGACTGGAGTAATATGCTCCCAAGATCTTGTATGGGTCAGCACCCTAGCAGCAGAGTTCTGCACATACTGCAACCTGCTCAAAGCCCGAGCAGGGAGGCCACACAACAGAGCATTGCAGTAGTCAAGTCTGGAAGTAACAAATGCATGGACTATGGTCTCGGCAGCAGTGAGAGAGAGAAAAGGGTGAATCCTAGAGATATTTTTAAGATGGTAGAAGGCTGTCCTACATGTGTTGTTAATATGTGAGTTAAACGATAATGTAGAATCAAACATTACTCCGAGATTTCTCACTAGTGTTGAGGTAGAGACAACAAAACCAGGGATACAAACAGTAGTGTCACTAAGCCTCCTGACGGTTGCAGGAGAAGCAATTATGATGGCTTCAGATTTTTTATTATTTAAGCTCAGGAAGTTCTCGATCATCCAAGCCCTCACATCAGTTAAGCATTTCAGCAAGGCACTAGGTGGCAAGCTGTGGGAAAGTTTTGTACAAATATATATCTGGACATCATCAGCAAAACAGTGAAACTGCAGCCCATGATGTCTAATGATGTCACCAAGAGGAAGGATGTACAAAATAAAAAGCAGAACAGAGCCCTGGGGGACACCATGTGACAAGGAGCATGTGTCAGATCGAAAACTTCCCATTGAAACAAACTGCTGCCTACCAGAAAGATACGATTGAAACCAAGCTAATGCAGTACCAGTTACGCCAACCATGTTTTTGAGCCGAGTTAGTAAAAGGCTATGACACACTGTATCAAAGGCTGCAGTAAGGTCCAACAGTACAAGAAGACTCAGCAGTCCTTGGTCAGCTGACATCAGCAAGTCATTGACAACCCTAACAAGAGCAGTTTCAGTGCTGTGATTCCTCCTAAAACCTGACTGGAAGACCTCAAACAGATCACATGATTGAATATGTTCTGTTAACTGAGCAGCTACTATTCGCTCCAACAGTTTAGCAAGGAAAGGGAGATTAGAGATGGGCCTATAATTTGCGAGGTTCTCAGGATCTAAGCCAGGCTTCTTGAGAACTGGAGTAATAGCTGCCAGTTTCAAAGAAGATGGGACCATTCCTGAACTAAGTGAAGCATTGATAATTTTGGTAATAAGAGGACAGATAAATGGAGAACAGGGTTTCACCTGCTGCGTAGGAAAAGGGTCTAATTGACATTGTTGCCCTTGAGAAATTAATAATCTGTGAAACAAGCTGTTGGTTTACAGTATTGAAGGTGGAAAAATAGCTGCTGCTGAACTGAGGAGATAGTTGTGGAATGTTTAGCCTGGTCGCAGTGGGCTGGAACTGAGAGTAAATTGTAAGTATTTTATGATTGAAGAAGTCCATGAACCGAGAGCAGAGTTCAGCTGAAGGAGCCATAGGGAAACTTTTCACAGGGCTCAATAGCTTATTAACAGTAGAAAAGAGAGCTCTAGGGTTACTGTGGGCACCAAGAATAACATCAGAATAATAGAGTGTTTTAGCTTCCTGTAGTTTTTCCTTATAAAACAAGACATGATCACTGTAAGCAAGGGCATGCACAGTCAGGCCAGTTCTGTTTGAGAGTCGTTCAAGCTGGCGACCAACAGCTTTCAGCTTGCGCAGCTCAGCAGTGTACCAGGGAGCAGGCTGAGAAAATGTAACCAAGCGTGTTCTTAGAGGTGCCAGGTGGTTTAAAATATGTGACAGTGTTTCGTCATAGTGGGTCACTAGCAAATCAGGATCTAAGCAATCAGGTACCGGGCTCTGACTGAGCATTTCCATAACAGCAGGAGGACTGATATTTTTAACGCTCCGGAATGTAAACTGGCGTGATTGACGCTGCCCTCGCAGTTGACATGATAGTGGAAAGTCAAAGAACACAGCTTTATGGTCAGATACACACAGATCAATGCCTCTCACATTAAAAGGGGTTTTACCCAGAGAGCAAACAATGTCCAAGGTGTGGCCCTTGTTATGTGTAGGGAAATCCACGTGCTGAGAAATATCAAAGCTCTGTAAAACATTAAGAAATTCTTTAGCAAACAAACAGTTACTAGAATTGATATGAATATTAAAGTCACCAAGCAGCAACAAATCAGAATAAACAGGAATAAGTGTGGAGATTAGCTCAGAAAACTCTGCCACAAAAACAGATGAGGTTTTTGGGGGGCGATAGATAAGCAGAACCAATACAGGTTTAACAGCAGAGACCAACAGCGCCAAACACTCAAACGATGTCATATTTGGGATTAAAACTGTTTTAACTTTGAGGCCAGGGCTGTACACCACTGCAAGTCCTCCTCCTCGTCCAGTTAAACGAGGTTTATCCACATATTGATAGTGTGGAGGCAGAGTCTGATTGAGCACGAAATACTCGTTGGGCCGCTACCAGGTTTCCGTGAGACAAAGCAGGTCAATGTCATGTTCCTGGATAATATCTGCGACAAACGTTGCCTTATTATTTAAGGAACGAACATTAAACAGAGCACATTTAAGATTATGATCAGTGCTCGGAGCGTGTAGAGATGTTGTAGACACGTAACACAGGTTCCGGTTATTTGCATGATCAGTTGAGCCTGCCGTCGCCTGGGAAGATTTACGGCGACACGATGACCACAGCAAGGGAATATTGTTGGGGTGCTGATAGTAGTTATATGTCCGACCAAGACCCCGATGACAATATTTAGGTCGTCGCAAAATACCAAGGTGACGATGGATCAATAGAGGAGCAGGAGTTTTACACTGTGCATTTCGGAGCGTAAAAAGTTCACCAAAAGAGTACCTTATCCTCCTTGTCGTCATGATAAGGCCACAATGGAAGTTGCAGCCATAACAGCCCAGTAGAAGCCAGAGAAATAATCCCGAAATAATCCACATAGCACGGGCGACACAGGTGCTCTCGCGGCAGATGTTAAGCACAGATACGGACGCTAAACTCTAAGAGAGCTCAGAGCCACAAGGAGAAATCCAAGGCTCATATTACAATAAATCCAGTACACAGTTTGATACAGTGTGTTGGGTTCCGCAGCACTTTTGCACACAGCGGGCAGAAAAACCGAATACAAACTTTAAAACTATTACAAACTTTGTCACCGGGGGAGAAGCGGCAGCCAAACGCGCCAGCGTATCTCTCGCAACCCGGAAGTCTCCAAACATCTGAAATTTAACGTCAGCTCAATGTGCCATTCTAACATCAATAGACGTTGATAATTTGTAGGTTTTAAGTTGTGATGTTATGTAACCAAAATCCAGCATCTTCCAAATGTCACATCTTGATGTCAAACTGACGTAAAATACCAACAAATAGTTTTAATGTATAGTGACCAAAACCCAACACATCTTGTAAATGTCAGTCTTCTGACATCAGTTCAACATGCCATTCTAACATTAATAGACGTTGAAAATTTGTTGGTTTTAAGTTGTGATGTTATGTAACAAAAATCCAACATCGTCCAAACGTCACATTCTGATGTCAAACTGACGTAAAATAACAACAAATACTTTTAATGTATGGTGACCAAACCCCAACATCTGATAAATGTCTGAATTTTAATGTCAGCTCAATGTGCCATCCTAACATCAATAGACGTTTATAATTTGTTGGTTTTAAGTCATGATGTTATGTAATCAAATTCCAACATCGTCCAAACGTCACATTCAGATGTCAAACTGACGTAAAATAACAAGTAATTTAATGTATGGTGACCAAAACCCAACACCTTGTAAACGTCAGTCTTCTAACGTTAGTTCAACATGCCATTCGAACATCAATAGATTTGTTGGATTTAAGTAGTGATGTTATGTAACCAAAATCCAACATCTTCCATCCGTCACATACTGATGTCAAATTGACATAAAATACCAACATTTAGTTGTAAGATATGGTGACCAAATCCCAAGGTCTGAGAAATGTCTGAATTTTAACGTGAGCTCATTGTGCCATTCTAACTTCAATAGACGTCAATAATTTGTTGGTTTTAAGTTGTGATATTATGTAACCAAAATCCTACGTCTTCCAAACGTCACATCCTGATGTCAAATTGACATAAAATACCAACATTAAGTTGTAAGGTATGGTGACCAAATCCCAACGTCTGAAATTTAACGTCAGCTCAATGTGCCATCCTAACATCAATAGACGTTGATAATTTGTTGGTTTTAAGTTGTCCTGTTATGTGACCAATATCCAACATCGTCCAATCATCACATCCTGATGTCAAATTGACGTAAAATACCAACATTTAGTTGTAAGGTATGGTGACCAAGACCCAACATCTTGTAAACGTCAGACTTCTAATGTCAGATCAACCTGCCATTCTAACATCAATAGACGTTGAAAATTTGTTGATTTTAAGTCATGACGTTATGTAACCAAAATCCAACATTTTCCAAACGTCACATCCTGATGTCAAGTTGATATAAAAAAGGCCAACCTTAAGTTATAATATAGGGTGACCAAAACCCAACGCCTGGTAAACATTAGACTAACATCAATAGACATGATATTTTGTTGGTTTTAGGTCATGGGGTTTAATACTTCAAATTTAACATCATCTTGATGTAAAATACCTACATTTATTTGTTAGGTATTGGTAATCAAAACCCAGTGTATGATAAACATCATAATCTAAATGTCAACTCAATGTGACATTCTAACAATATTGGATATACTTAGTTGGTTTAAGATGCAATATTCATTCATTCATTCATTATCTGTAACCGCTTATCCAATTCAGGGTCGCAGTGGGTCCAGAGCCTACCTGGAATCATTGGGCGCACGACGGGATTACACCCTGGAGGGGGCGCCAGTCCTTCACAGGGCAACACAGACACACACACACATTCACCACATTCACTCACACCTACGGACACTCTTGAGTCAACAATCCACCTACTAATGTGTGTTTTTGGACTGTGGGAGGAAACTGGAGCATCCGGAGGAAACCCACGTGGACACGGGGAGAACACACCACCTCCTCACAGACAGTCGCCCGGAAATGGAATCGAACCCACAACCTCCAGGTCCCTGGAGCTGTGTGACTGCAACACTACCTGCTGCACCACCGTGCCACCTTCATTCATTCATTCATTCATTTATTAAATGTAACTGCTTATCCACTTTAGGGTTGCAGTGGGTCCAGAGCCTACCTGGAATCAGTGGGGCACTTGTCCTTCACAGGGCGACACACACTCACACACTCATTCACACACTTATACCTATGGACAGTTTTGAGTAGCCAATTGAGCTACCAACATGTGTTTTTGGACCATGGGAGCAAATTGGAGCACCTGGAGAAAACCCATATGAACACAGGGAAAACACACCCAACTAATCACAGACAGTCATGCGGAGCAGAGTTCGAACCTACAGCTGCAACACCCTAGATTTGTGTGACAGCGACACTACCTGTTGCAGTCCCAAGTTGAATTTTATAAAAAATTCCAAACATCATTCTGATATTCTACCATACTGAAATTAATTAATTAATTAATTCATTGTCTGTAACCGCTAATCCAGTTCAGGGTCGCAGTGGGTCCTGATCCTACTTGGAATCACTGGGAGCAAGGCAGGAACACACCCTGGAGGGGTCGCCAGTCCTTCGCAGGGTGATACACACTCATACATTCACACCTATGGACACTTTTGAGTCGCCAATCCACCTAACAACATGTGTTTTTGGACCTTGGAAGGAAACCTGAACACCTGGAGGAAACACCCGTGGACACAGGAAAAACACACCAAACTACTCACAGTCACCTGCCGCTCCAGGACCCTAGAGCTGTGTGACAGGGACAGTACCTGCAGCACCATCGTGCTGCCCCAAGCTGCAATGTTAAGAAACCAAAATGCAGTGTCTTCAAAACATTATTCTGATGCCATATTGACATAACATAACAAAATTCAGTTGTGAGATACCATGACCAAAATGTAAAATTATAGAATAAGAAATCATTAAAATCATTTAAAATTAGTTTTAGGAGATCAAAAACTACTGAAATGTTCTTCAGTGGGCAATAATCTGAGCGGTCCAATGGTGGACCAGCAGTGGCCTACCATCAGTGGGTTACCAACATTTTCAAGCCATTTGACAGGTATATGCTTGCTGTCTTAAGAATACAAAACACACTATAAAAAAATGCTGTAGCGAGTTTGCTACTGTATTGTAATGTATTTTAGAATACAGTATTTTACTGTGTATTGTAATGTATCTTGGGTAACAGACTGGAAGCAGCAATGAAGCAACTAGCTTTAAAGTATTTCACTGTTTTGTGAGCTGGGGAGGCTGAGGACTGCAAATGGCATCTAAAGGTGAGTAACTTATTTTGTTGTAGAAAACAACTTTATTACTTTGTATTAGTGGACAAATATCCTTAAATGATGATTAGTTAAAATTAGAAAGTATAATTATATATTCATTGTATGAAACCTTGTACTCATATGAATGATTAACCAGTATTTAACCATGCATTTAAACAGTTTAGAATCTGCACACTAACTGGCATGTTGACTCAGTATTTACACCTTTCTAAATTCTTAGACCTCTAACAAAGAACAGATCTGCACTTAGGCCATACCAAGCTCACATAAATTACAAGTGTTAGCCAAAAGGGGGAGTTGAACTGTAGGGCACCTTAAGTCCATTAGTGACTCCTCTAAATTTTGGTGACAGAAAAGGAGTATGGGAAAAGAAAAAGGTACTTGTCAGAAGGGCATGATGAGTGTTTTGGGGTCACAGGTGCATGGGAAACTTGCACACGAGAAAGTTGAGTACTAACATGGCTTATTATGCATATTAATATATGTTAATCAGCTAGAAACGCCTCACCACCAGGCTATACGTCATCTGGGGTATAATTGTGGAGTCAGATGGGAGGAGACCTCAGAACTCTACTGGAGAAGGCCATTAGAAGGGTTTCATGTATTGTTCTCTTGGATCCAATAAATACTTTGATTTGCTTTGAACTTCACTCGACTGGTTTTTGCAAAGCTCCCGGAACGAGCATGTGTGTGTGTGTGTGTGTGTGGGGGGGGGGGGGGGGGGGGGGGTATTTTGGACCTTTTGGATATTTTTAAATTTTAATTACTTTGAGAACGGTCCAAAATAACATTTTTAATATTTAATTTACATCATTTATTTATCACTTATTTTATTATTTTGACAACGTAAATATAGCTTAGATTGTTCCAAAATTACATTCGTGTTTTTGTCCCCCCCCCCCCCCCCCTTCCTTTAGGCAATGGTACAATTAATTATTTTTACATCAGTTGTAGGCCTCACTACAAAACAAAACCAGAACAGGACAAGTGAATACTTTTTGTCCAAATAAAAAAAGAGAAAGAATTGTGTTTTTTTTTTTATTTCGTTACACCGCGACCCTGAAATGGACAAGCTTAAAAGATGATGATGATGATGATTTGCGTTAATATTGTTTTATTTATTTAAATTATTTTGTTGAGGGTGGGGCGGTTAGAGAGAACGGGGCTAACGGTTCCCTGGGGGCGGGGTGACGAGAACAGAGACGGAGAGAAAGAGACGAAAAGGAAGAGACAAAACGTATTCAGAGGCTGCAAGCGTCGTCGTACTTTAGGGATTTTGGAAAAAAAGTAATGAGTAAATGTATGTTTTAATCATACAGCTCTAAACGTTTCCAACCACATTGTCTTGGTACTGCTTTTTAGCAAGATAGATGGTGCTAGTTATGATAGCCGCTAACATTTAACCAGATAACTCCTGTGGAATTTGCACACTTGTTTGCACCCAAAAAAATGTTAATGTTTTATCGTCGCAGATATCGTCAACTGGCGTTTTCCCCCCTCAAATTAGAAGAGGCGGGAAGAAAACAGAGAGGGTTCTGCTCCATTGAAACAGGCTGCCGGTGTTGTGCCGAAAACAGACTCCCCGCCAGAATCCGACTCCCCTTCGCGTGCACGCGCCCTGCGCAGCAGTATATGGGCGTAAAGTGCAAATTCGAGTCCAGTTTTTTCTGTTTATGCTTAAGGGTTAAGCTTGATTTTTCCCTTCATTAGCTGTATTTCATTGAACAATCTGACGTCCTTATTTTAAATAGTTTTTATATCTTTCAAGATCTTACCGAACTTTAGAATTTTTATCAGGTATCCCAAAGATAGATTATAGGAAATAAACATCCCTCTCTTTTTAAAACAACAAAAACAACAGCTTTCACCCCCCCCCCCCCACACACACACACACACCACTCCCCCTGTCTGGAACAATTGGGAATCTCTGTGGCGTGGCAGATTCATATGACATTCAGTGCCTTTAATATATATTCAAACGTACACAGTATATTCACCACTAATAGTGTTGATTTAACACTGGCGAATTTGCTGTGTAATTAATATTTGAAAAATTCATCTTAATCTCGGAATAAGGACTGAAAAAAACAAAAAAAAAACAAATGTGCTTGTCTACAAGTTACTACACATTGGTGACAGCATTGCACTGCCAAAGAGGCAGACTACTGACGATTTTTAAGCTTTGTCAAATTACTTCAGGTTATCCTCAAATGCATTTTACTGTATGAGCCCATACACATACTATACATTCATTTGTTTTTTGCTATAAAGCAGCTCAGTGTTTCAATAATTCAAAGCAGGACTCATATTTTGTGATTTTACCATGTAGTATGCTTTGATCATGTTTTGAAATCTTGTTTATAATAAATATAGTTGATTATCTATGTGTTTTTATTATTCATTTATTTTTTAGTGTAGCCTTTACCAAAACAATGTAGTGTAAAAAGAAATAATAAAATAAAGGAGAAAAACAAAACAATAGGGCTCCAGCACTTTCAGTGACCCCTAAGATTGTATCTTGCACAAAGAGACGTAACGTCGTGCATCAACATAGAGAGAGATTAGGTGTTACACTTAGCTAGTTGCGTTTAACTTTCGCATGTTTATTAGTCTTAATACGTTTACTATCTTGCAGACAGACGCTTCATAAATACAATTTTCACTTTATCGTTATACCTTAACTCTGAAAATGGATCCTGTTCTATGTAAACAGATTGTCAATTATCTTACTAACGGTACATATCCCGACGGACTAACTAAAGTGGAAAAAAAACACTTAGGAAGAAGGCTCACAATTACGACGTTGAAGGTGAGTTGACTCTCTGTTTCTATGGATTATACAAACATTGTTTGAAACTGTTGCGCGTGTTTCAAGATGTCTGGCCCCTACAGCGATCTCATTCCACTTTGTAGCCTAGGTTTCAGCCTTATACATTGTAGTAATACAGTACATTTTAGGCCATAAACAATCCGATAACAAACCTTTTTTATAAAAAGATGCCTAATTAAATCAAGAACAGTCAATACCTACCCACAACATGTTTAATTTGTGAGAGTTAATACTTCGCGTTTTTGACCACAACTTTTTCCCTTAGTTGTTTTTACTCTATTACAATATTTTAGTCTGTGCAATTCCATTCAGTATTTGTATTTTTGTAGATAATTAATTTCAGTGCAAGTTTATGACTAAGTCTGTTGGATTTATTCTCATCTGTTTTGATATATTACTTTATTTTGCAGATGGTCAGTTACTTTACATCAGGTACAAAGGCACTTCCAGGGCTCTGAAAGCAAAAGTTCTGTGCAGTACAGAAGATGCAAATGCCATTTTCACAGAATTTCATGCCAGCAGCCTTGGAGCACACTGTGGGCAGAAGAAGACAAGAGATGCCATCTCCAAGAGGTTTTATTGGCCTGGCATGTCTTCAGACATTGACACATGGGTGATTATAATTTTTTTTTTTTAAACAATGACTTCCTTAAACACTACATGAAGTTTAAAACAACTACTAATCTATAATGCATATACTGAACTATCACTGGATTAGGAACACCTACCTTGTATCTATACTCATTGTCCACTCTCTCAGCTCCACTGACTACACAGGAGCACTCTGTAGATGTACAATTACAGACTGTAGTCCACCTGTTCTTTAGTGGTCAGGCCCACAGAGCAGGTATGATTTGGGTGGTGGATCTTTCCCAGCGCTGCAGTGACACTGACGTGGTTGTGGTTTGTTAGTGTGTGTTGTGTTGGTATAAGTGGATAAGACACAACAGTTTCTGCTAGAGTTTTTTAGAGTTTCTGCTACCTCCTACGTTGACCAACTTATAGATGTAAAATCAGAGACAGTAGCTCATCTGTTGCTGTTACTATTTTGGTCCTAGTTCTTCATCAGTGGACACAGGATGCCGCTGACAGGATGCTGTTGGGTTGATGTTTTTGTTTGGTGGACTAGTCTCAGTCCAGCAATGACACTGAGGCTTTAAAAACTACTGCATCACTGCTGTGTACTAAGAATGATACACCCTGCTCTGTGGTGGTCTTGTGGGGGTCTCCTGACCATTGAAGAACAGGATGAAAGTGGGATGTGAGAGTATGCAGAACAACATGTAGACTACTGTCTGTAATTGTAAAACTACAAAGTGCTCCTGTATGGTAAGTGGAGCTGATACAATGGACAATGAGTGTAGAAACAAGATATGTGTTCCTAATCCAGTGATCATTCAGTGCAGTTTTCACATACAGAATGTAATTATTGTTGATAACCAAAGATCAACAACAAAGTCACAACCTACTGAGCATTTAGTTGCAGTATATAATAATCCAGTATACTCATTGTATCTTGTTACTAAAATGTATAAGGAATTTCAGTACGCTAAAATTATATTCCGTTTCAGTGAACCGCTGATTCAAACTCCCCCTCCTACTCTCTTCCCCTCGTGAGAGTCACGTGGGCCCGAACTCGCGTCCAATCAGAAAAGAACGCCTCCCATTAGGGCGTGACCGCGCTGGCTTTGAAAAACAGTTCAGCTCGACACACAAAAAAGAGTAACACGGAGAGAACAGAACAGTTCAGTTAAGGAGAACAGAGAAAGAAAACGGAGAAGAGAGGACAACAACAGTTCAAGGAAATCCGAGGAACTTCGAAACAACAAAGAGATCAGCAGAGAACATCGCTCCAAACTCCAAAACCTCTCCAAAGCGAGACGCTTTCTCCTTCACGCCGACGAAAGAAACAAAGAAGAACCTTAAAGGGACTTCATCAAAGCTTACAAGAGACGTCTTGAATTAGCTAGAGTATGAAGTCTTACTAATACGTCGAGTGATTTGAATATATTCTTTTCTTTTAATCGTGTTTATGTCTTATAGCTCAATCTAAGTTTAATCTCACGACTGATCAAAGCCGGTGAACTTATCTGTGGCCAGAGTAAGAAAACACCGCCGAGATATAGGAAAGTCGTAGAATAAGCTTATTGAATCGATTTTCAGTTCTGGATCTGCAGTAACCAGCGAAACTTTCGTCCAAACGTCCATATGGTTGGACCCTCCTACTCAAGACGCTGAGCCAGAGGATCCTGCCGCCGGCGTCATCACGCTCCGAGTACGCCGAGGCGACTCAACCTACGAAGAAAAACCTCCACGCTGACTCAGCCTGGAAACTTCCGCGAGAGAACCGCGAAACTAAGTGAGACGCCTTCACTCCCAGGACCTCAGAGAGCCTCAGTGGTGAGAATCGACGAAAAAGTAAGCTAAACTTACGCACCTCCAGAGCTGAAAATCTCTTGATAAATTTTTATATTAATTAAACCTCAGTTAGCAACACTTTAGTCACAAGCCAGAGTGCCTAGCGTATCGCTACAGTCGAATCGGCTTCTCCTGCTTTGATGCCGTGAGATTTCAAGATCACGCTATGTTAAGTAAATATCCTTCTCTTTGTTAATAAAACTTTCATTATTTGAAATCACAGTGTGTGCAGTTTGTTCATTAGAACTTCTGAAAATCCTGAAGAACTCACTTAGCTTGATTATTATTCATTCTCAGACTAATTATTAACATTTTAATTGCTTAAGCCAATTATAAACTTTAATTAATATCATTAAGTCAAATATCAGAGATTATAGGAGTTTGAATAAGGTCAACGCTATAAACACAAACTATAAATATAAATATAGAAATATATTTATATTTCTCGGCGTATGATTAAAAACCCAACATACGCTACATATCCTTTTATTATTTTTGGCGCCCACGCGAGGCCAGGAAAAAGGCTTTTTAATGTACAAACTGTAAAACACTGAAACAATCTCAGCTTGGGTTTATGAAATACTTTCCGCTGTTTGTGTTGCTGAATAACGATTGAGATTCAAAGCTTGATGTGGGCAATTTCGTGTTGTGTTTGTTACTATTGAAAAACTGTTGTGGTATATACCGTTTAGAAAAATAAGCTTAGTTGTTTTTGAAAGAGCGCGGCTCTGCGCCATTTTGCATGCATTAAATTGAGGCCTGGGCACGTCTAACTGCGCGAAACTCCGCTTTAAGACTTTGCCGTCGGATTCGACCTCCCGCCGTGAAATTCCGGCGAAGTGAGACCACCGAACCGAACACCTCCGTTCGTTTTAAACTGGGTCGCTACCAGCGTTAATAACGAGATCGCGCGCTAGGCGATTGGGAGGTTATTACAGAAACAGCCGAAAATACGGCTTGTGTGAAGAGCGATCTGCTCTTGTCAGCTGTTCCAGTTAAACTGAACACAGTTTCAGGAAAGGAACGAACCCCTTTGAAGGGGCGGAGCTGAAACTAAGGAGGGAAATTCAAAATGCCCCCAAAACAGAGGAAGACTAATTCCCTCTTGTGGTATAAGTGCGTTATTGCAGGGAAAAATACTTCATAACTAGCGTCTATTGAAGCGTGTCCTCCCGTGCTCCTCCTTGTGGTGAAGTGTGGTGCTACCCTTGACGTTTGATTCCCGTACACCCTCTAGTGGTTGGGAGGTTGTCCGCCGAGACAACATAAGTGTTTAGCAGCCCTCTGGTATTTAAAAGTTGTCATTACAGATGAAATTCTTTTAAAGTACCTTAGTGTAAAATCTCTGTTCCCCTTTTAAATTTTAATTTTTATTTTTGATATAGTATCTGAGCGTTTAAAATCTTTATCCCATTTTAGATTTTAATCTGATAACGCCCTCTAGTGTTAAAACTTCCCGCTACAGTGGAAATTCCCATTTGTGTTATATTGTGTATGCTCGTGCTGTGTTTATTGGGATTCCCACCAGCGCCGACTGGTGTCCATTGCTGCTATTGCATTACAACTTGCTTTGGTGTCCCAAAGCCTGGTATTACAATTTAAGTTCAACTTAAATACTGAAGCTTGCTGTTGCCATTCAGACTTACCTTCAGTACCCTCTAGTGGAGAAACTTGCTATCGCAATTGAAATTGTCGACCAGTTCACACTGATAAGACCTGGTATTACAGCTCTAGTGACTGTCTCTAAACTCTGCACATCTGAATAATTACAAGTAAAGGCTTGGAAGCATAGTAAGCTGATACAGCTACAGCAGACAGTGTGCAGTAATTAGAGATTGACACTCTAACTCGATACCAGATCCCAAACGCAGTTAAAAGAGAGAGTCTTTCAATTTTGCTATTCTGAATAATTCTTTAATTCGGAAAATTCTTTTACTTTCATAATTCCTTAATTGGAAATTATAGCGAACAGCTCAGAACCAGCTTTCTGATTCTAATAGAGAAAAGAAAGGGAAATACTGGTATCAAAATAAAGAAAATCACGCTAAAGACAAGCTTAAAGGCAAGGAATTCAGCTCTAAGGAGTTAGAGGTCATCCGCCGAATGCTTGCAATGATTTGCAAAGAGAAAAAGAAAAAACCTGACGTTCTTTCTATCACCTCTGTACGGTCTAACCCAAAGCCATCCTCTAACACCCCAGAAATGTTAGAGAGTTATGTAGGAGAAGTGACAAGCGAGGCTCCGTCTTCGAACGCACCATGCAATCTCCTCGTGACCCAAACAAACACTGAAGACAGGGTGGTACAGGGAGGTGACTTGCAAACACCCTCCAGTGCTGTTTTAGTTGTTCAGTTAGACGGTAAAGAAGGTTTAACACCAAATGACCCTTCAGTCATTGAAGGCGACACACCCGTCCGACAATTCATGGGACACTTAACTGAGAAAGGGGTTGCACGCAAATTCTATTTGTCCACCATTGTGGAGAGAAGGCTAGTCCATGAGGCCCTGTTGGACACTGCATCAGATGTCACGCTCATGTCTTCCGCCTTGTTCCACCAGGTTCGAGCCATTGCGCGGCGTGAAAATCGCGAGATACAGCTCCAAAACTGTTCTCTTAAAATTCAGCCGTATTCACATGTAGGCCTCACTATCCAATCTATGGCACTAATACACTTAGCCATCGGACCAATGACTTTAGTGCATCCAGTTCATGTGTCTCCTCTCGAAACAATTCCCTTCCTCATCGGCAAAGATCTCCTTAATCGCTTTGAACCATTGATTGACTTCAAAAGGTCAAAGATCTGGGCACAAGTGCGTGAGCCTTTACCCATCTGCACCCCACACCACTGGGAAGCTCAGTGCTGCCGTCTCGAAATCCAGCCTGAATCAATAAGAGATCCACCAAGTCAGGTCTCTCACTTTGAGGAAGAGGAAACAGAGCCCATGGCGGCCACACCAGAGACTGCAGTCTCTTCCTGGCCCCCTAGTGCCATGTTAGAACAACGGAACACATTCCTGTGCACTTTTACTAAACCGTCCACAACAGACGCTCCCGGCCTTCCCATCGTGAATGGTCTCACAATGCAGGACTATCATGTGGACAACGTAGTTCTGGCTCTGTGGACTGACAAGTCCGCCATAAGCCAAACCCTTTTTAACACTCTGCGCCTCACTCAACCAAATATTCCTTTGGTGAGCAGCCCTTGTCGTTTTCCTCTTAACCCGACATCAAAAGTAATGTCACCCACTGATGGAATTTGCGCTTTAACTATCCAGTGGAACAAAAGGGTAATCACCCATTATTTCTTGGTCGTCCCTAACTTGCCGCACGACGCTTATATTGGAAGTGACTTCTTGGTGCGCCTCGACGTCCACGTAGACACCCTCAATAGTGTGCTGTGGTCTTTGACTGATGTTTCAACGGAAACCTGGTCCTCCGATCTCAGCAACCTAGGCTCAGGACAAACTATTCCCGAGGTATGTCAGGTCACTAACCAAGGTTCACTTGTGGTACCTGCGAACACCGCAAATGTACCCATCCGCTTAATCATGCGACCTGGCCAACACTTAAGCCACGCGCATGCACTTTTCCAACCGTCACCTCAGTTCTTCGAACTAGGCCTCACCCTCGAAGCCACACCTTTGGTGGAAACACGAGCAAGATCCACCTATCTATTCGTACGAAACGAAACCACTCAACCCTTGACAATCCCTCACTCATCTCCTCTGGGTTGGTTAGTCAGTACGAAATTCCATGACTTCGAGTTGCGAATCCCGATCATAGGACCAATGCCTGAATCCCTGCTTCTTGATCATCCAGAATCAAAGGTGTTCTACACTCATCCGACACGAGCTGTTGCTCTCTTCTCAGCTCTGGACCTGAGTAAACATGCCATTTGCAGGATAGATCTCGCTGACGACAATCAAATGACGGTCACGGTTCTTTCTTTAGATTCATCCCCGTAATCCTCCCGGGAACCATCTCTTCTTCCTGAAACGGGAGAAAACACTTCAAATTCACGTACTTCAAAAGAACTATCTGACTCCGAATTTCGTATCCAAGTCGAACAAGTTCTAAAGGAGGCCGACGCCCTCCAAAGCAAGGAAGAACGTGAGAAACTCTGTGAAGTGCTTCTTAAATATCAGAAATCTTTTTCCAAAGATTCAACGGACTGTGGTCTCACTGACATTCATTCGGTGCGCATTCCCACTCGTCCAGGAGCACCACCCACGTTTGTCCGCCAATACAAAGTTCCGTTGGCATCCTATGAACCGGTACAAGAAATCATTGATGACTTGCTGGAAAAGGGCATAATTCGACCCTGCAACAGCACATATTCGGCACCATTATGGCCCGTCATAAAACCAAATGGAAAATGGCACTTAACCATCGACTATTGGAAACTAAATCAACAGGTTCCCTTGTCTCGATGGCCGATGACACAATTGGAGCAAGAACTTCCCTTGGTCCAAAACGCTAAATACTTTTCCACCATCGATGTAGCCTCTGGCTTCTGGACCATCCCGGTGCAAGCAGAAGACCAACACAAGCTCGCTTTCACTTTCGCAAACCGACAGAACACATTCACTTGGTGCCCTTTTGGATATGCCAATTCACCCGCGGAGTTCAACATCTTCTTAAACAAAGCATGCCCTGATGCTCGCGAGCGAGGCACCCTCATATATGTGGACGACATACTCATGCGTAACCACTCCCTACAGGCACACATTGACGAGATTGATCATGTTCTTGACCAGCTTACAACAGCAGGTGCGAAAATATCACTCTCCAAATGTCAGTGGTGCAGAACAAAAGTGAATTATGTCGGTCTGCACGTAAGCACTGATGGTGTTGAACCACAAGTGAGTCGAGTGCAAGGGGTAACAAACCTCGCAGCACCCACCAATCTTAAGGAACTCTGCAGTTTCTTAGGAGTATGCAACTACTCACGACAATTCATAGAAAACTATGCGGACCTAGCTCGTCCACTTTATGACCTCCTGAAAAAGGATACTCCATTCACCTGGGCCGAAGCCCAGGAACACGCCATGCAGGCACTGAAATCGAAACTGTGCACGGCTCCATGCCTTGCCTATCCTGACAGTAGCAAAGAATTCTACCTAGAAGTAGGGTTCTCGGACCACTGTCTCAGCTCCGGTCTATATCAATTACACGACAGAGACAAACGTGTCATAGCCTATGCTAGTAAAACTATGCTGGCTGCCGAAAACAAATACAGTGACTGCGAAAAAGCACTACTAGCAACAGTGTGGGCAGTCAAACATTTCTCCAACTACCTAGGTGGTCAGAAGGTGATTGTTGAAATCAGCCAGTCACTTTCCTAAACAGCCAACGAATTCGAGAGGGTGTAGTAACTAACGCTCAAGTAGCATCCTGGCTAATGGCTCTCCAAAGCTTTGACTTAGAGGTATGTTACGCGCAAAACTACAAGAGCCCCCTAGGCACAGGCCTTGCTTCCTGCAGGCGATGCGAAGGAAACATTCCTTCCCAAGTGCCACAAGCTCCAGAAACCCTCTTACCTACCGTGGCTAACCACCACTATTTCAATCCGAACACATGCAAAGACCTTGTCACTGCGCATGTAGATGGTTGTTCGTTCCGCCGAGAACACACCCTGATGGCAGGGGTGGGTATTATCGGAATAAACGGATGGCCTCACGAACCCCTAAGTTTCAAATTGGGTGACCAGTCCTCCCAATATGCTGAAATAGCAGGAATTCTCATCACAATCCAGTCCGCGTTCCAGAAAAGCGTAAAAACATTGGTGATCTGCACAGACTCCAACTACGCGCGCCTAAGCTTCACATGCCACTTGAGACTGTGGAAAACCAACAACTACACCACGTCAAACAAAAAGCCAGTTAAACACAAAGAGCTTTTCGCGGCATGCGAACACTTGGTAGACACACATGACCTGCAGATCTACTGGAAGAAAGTGAAGGGTCACTCCCGAGTCCCGGGAGATGACAAAGAATTCAATGACCAAGCAGATAGCTTAGCCAAACAAGGGGCCCGCGAAGGCACATCGTGGACATTTGATCCCTCCCTTTATCCAAACCCACCCGACATTGAAGTCCTAGCTGTCACACGGTCTCGAACTGTAACGAAGGCGTCGCCTGACAATGCTAAACCTACCATTGTCTCTATTAACCCTGCTTTTTTGGACGCTGACTTAGTTACTCTCCAAGCTCGAGACTCATCCATTTCTAAAATGCTTAGCCATGTCTCTGACCCATCTACTTATCCCATCACAGCCCAAGATCTTGACACCATACCAGGCCTTAAAGACCTATACGGCGCCAGAGCGTCCCTCCAAGTCGTCAAAGGCTTGCTAGTTCATGCCACTGACTCGCACACTTCACCTACGTTTGTGGTTCCTCAGTGCCACAGGGGGGTGATGCTGATGCACGCCCATGACTCCCCATCTGCGGGACACAAAGGGGACAAAGCAACACACCATGCGCTCCGGCAGGTGGCATATTGGCCCCACATGGTAAAAGATGTGGCTGACTACATTAAAGGCTGTCTGGTATGTTGCCAATTTCAACCCTCGAATCCTCTTCATAGAGCCCCCTTGCAAAAGAAGGGATTATCCTTCCCTTGGTCAAACCTCCAGATAGACTGGGTTGGACCACTCACTCGAACAGTAAGAGGTAACAAGTACTTCCTCATAGTCACGTGTGCATTCACTAAATGGGTAGAATGCCTCCCCGCACCGAATGACACAGCGCTAACCACTGCATACTTACTGATGAACCATGTCTTCTCACGGTTTGGCCTACCCAGCCGTGTCGACTCTGACAGAGGGACACATTTCACAGCTGAGGTCATGCAGCAGCTCTGGCAACTCTTAGGAGTAAAAGCCAGCCTTCACATTAGCTACCATCCTCAAAGCTCAGGTCAGGTAGAGAGAGCCAACCGAACTGTTGTTAGCATACTAAAAAAGTACGTAGCAGCAAACCAACGAGACTGGGATGTTAAACTACCCCTTGTACTGATGGCCATACGGGCGACCCTACGCGATGCGGTCGGGGTCTCACCCTTTGAGTTGATGACAGGGAGACAAATGACTCTGCCTCTACATCTGTTATATCAGCCAGGTGAAGCTAGCATAGCCGTAGCCTACACCACTCATCAGTATATGGAGGATCTGCAGAAACACCTCAAAGTCACTTTCGCCTTTGCCCAGCAGAAACTGGGAAAAAGTTCAGAAGGTCGCAAAGCATACTATGATCACAAAGCATCCCACGACGAACTCCAAATAGGGGACAAGGTATGGTACTACATCGTTGTCCAACCTGTTGGAACGTCGCGAAAAACAGGGGAATTTGGCCCGCAAATTCCTACCCCGATGGTCCGGTCCCTATAAGATAACAGACAAACTGTCCCCCGTTGTTTACAGGATCAAAATAAACAAAGCTCGGGGCAGTACTGAACTCAAATGGGTCCACCGCAACCAAATCCGACCGCACACAACCCCCATGGGACTTGTAGGGGATACTAACGCTTGTGTTAAATCATAAACGAGAGAACCAAAGGCAGGAAGGGTGTTAGTTAACAAACAACTACAACCTTCTACTCACACCTTAGTTCTCCTATCCCTTTTCCCTTTTTCTCTCACTCTTTAGCAGGCAACAAGCTTCTAACCAGACTGAGGACACTCAGGGTGCAAGATCCTAGTACCTCATCGTCAATTATTGTAGAGTGTTTACCCTAGGAAACTTTTATCAAAAGGGGGGTATCGTGAAAAATTTTATAATTTGTCTAAACGACTCGCCGTAAATACCCTAAATCTAACCATGAGCATCTCTTCCAGTAGAATGGCCCCGCTGCTCATTCTCCTGATCGTCGGCTCCCTAGGAACCGCCATGCTCCCTGAAGTGATCGAACCGGGTCCTGACTCAGGAATAATACTGAAAGACCAGCCGGGACTGCTAATCACTAATTGCCGCCTCCATACCCAGAGAGTATTCGTACGGTTGAATCCCGCCGAAGCGTGTAGCAAAAACCTACCGATAACCACTCTGCAGACTGGCCGGAATGGAGTTAGATGGACTGAGGAAGCTATCAGCCATGCTGAAGCCGACGTAACTCATATGCTCCGCCAGCTACAAAAGTTAACCGTAACGCAATCAGAACTAAATGGTTTTAACAAACGACCTAAACGCTTCATAGGCGGATTGCTAATGGCAGCTGCAACTGTGGGATCACTACTGAGTCTCGGAACGTCCGCCGTCAATGCCGTCAATGTAGCCACTGTTAAACGTCAAGTAGGGGAACTGCAAGCTGCAATTCCGAACATTAAAACCCAATTAGACAAACAGCAGCAGCACCTGCAAACAATTGGGCAAACCCTACGTGGCACCGTCGTAGTGCTCAATGCTCACAGTGTCACTTTGAACAAAACGCTCCAGACGGTTAACTCTATGCTTTCAGTAGTACAACTTGACCTTGCCCACATCCAGCTTGTGAATATGTTATTGTCTGATATGCTACAAAAAATCAGCTCCTCTGTAGATAGCCTAGCCATGGGGAGAATTCCTCCCTACCTGGTGCCTCTATCCTTAGTACAGGAGATTTTGTCTACAGCAACTCGAGAAGTAGTTACTGATCTCCAGGCCCACCTAGCCTATACCTTAGGTAGCGCCATCCCAATTTATGTTAATCCTCAAGACCGAGAATTACCTTTCATCATTAACCTTCCCATAATGGCGCCTGAAAACATCTACCGCTTGAAAGATGTTGTCAACGTTGGCTTCTGGCAAGATTCTGCCTACGTTCGTGTAATAACAACATCTCTTGTAGCATACCAAGACGATAACCCTGACCTATATCTGGTACCCAATTTGCTTATGTGCACACTCACTAAAGACATTCACTACTTGTGCCCTAGCAAACCTTTCATTCGTGACAGCGCAAATGGGATCTGTGGCCTCAAGTCTATGATGAGTAACACTCAATGCCCGGTAGTCGTCACACCCCGACGTTTGGTAACCAGTACTCAAGCTGAAATTGTTGGAAATCGTTGGTTGGTTAACACCCCCTTTAGAGAGGCCCTACTAACCTATGATCAACATGACACCTCAGAAAGGGTACTTCTTCCTAGCCAAACCTTCTGGGTATACGTCCCCGTAAACGCAATCTTACATGTAGGAGACCTGGCCCTGTAACACCTAAACCCTGACCAATATGAGAGCGACATAGAAATCTCAGAGTTCTTCTCCAAACACACCATCGAGCTAGATACTAAAACACTAACTCGCCTAGAATATGAGGGAACCCAAGTCATTGATCTAACCCCCGTAGATAACACTCTTAGAGAGCTGTCGTCTCAACCCTTATGGCCAGTTCAGCCTGTCACCTATGCATGGTCCACTCCGGACACCTTACTAGTTACCCTGGTAGGACTAGGATATCTTCTTACCTTTGGTATAGCTTGGTTCTATTTCAAACGCACTCGAGCCCTCCAGAGCAGGTTAGAAATTTGGTCTAATAAAATGGTCAAATTCGTCAGACATAAAAGAGCCCAGAGAGGTGAACCCCCAAGTTTTAGATATGAAGCCGAAGGCCATGTCGAAGAATCAGCTCTCGAGGTTGCGTTTGAACAAGACCTACCCCTAAATAATTAGAATCCCTTCGGCATGCAAACATACACATTCCATATGCACCCATACACTAATAGGAATACATCAGCTCTGGAAATGTGTTTGAATATGCTTGCTGATCTCACCTTCCTCCACAGCAAAAGTTCTTTTCAGCTCCATGCTCCCTGCCGAACCATAAAACTGAAAAGAAATGGGGGAATGTAGTGGAGTATGGGCCGAATATGAATACCGGACAATGAAAAATCGAAATGAAGAAATGAAAGTTTTGAATTAAAACTTTCCCTTTTTGAAGAGGACCCTTTTCGTCTGCAACAGAATCCAACATTCCACGAACCACAGGGGTGCAAGGACCCTGCAGCCCCCACACACACGCACACACCTAATCTAAACATCAAAGACACTTTCAAGTGACACATGGCCCCAAACACCCCTTCTCTCTTGTGAGAAACAGGAACACAGAACAAAGAAGAGAGTTTTTACGGCCCTCTTTTACGACAAGGGCGCCTAAGTGTCCCTTGTTATCGCTTACAGAATCAGCAAATGGTTGACTAAAAGTGACCTCGGTTGAACCCCCGTGAATCATCTATTCGACAACCAACGGCATGGACCAACAGCGACCCCATATGGACACTGGCGAAACTATGCCTCGCTCGGGGTCGCCTAAACAATAGCGGGAATGAAGTCAAATTCTGATTAAATGTGTATAAACAAATGTATTAATGTCACTTTCTGTGCCCTCAGATGAATGCCCACCTTCTAATGAAATGATGTATATTGCTGATTGTTACCCATGAAAAGCAGTTCTGTTTCTGATTACAAAAATGAATTAATACCAGGATTAACACTTCTAGCGTATTACTGTAACTGGGACGTAAACACAACGTACCCAAGATGAAATCTTATGTAAATGTTTGATATAAATAATCCAGTATACTCATTGTTATATGTTACTAAAATGTATAAGGAATTTCAGTACGCTAAAATTATATTCCGTTTCAGTGAACCGCTGATTCAAACTCCCCCTCCTACTCTCTTCCCCTCGTGAGAGTCACGTGGGCCCAAACTCGCGTCCAATCAGAAAAGAACGCCTCCCATTAGGGCGTGACCGCGCTGGCTTTGAAAAACAGTTCAGCTCGACACACAAAAAAGAGTAACACGGAGAGAACAGAACAGTTCAGTTAAGGAGAACAGAGAAAGAAAACGGAGAAGAGAGGACAACAACAGTTCAAGGAAATCCGAGGAACTTCGAAACAACAAAGAGATCAGCAGAGAACATCGCTCCAAACTCCAAAACCTCTCCAAAGCGAGACGCTTTCTCCTTCACGCCGACGAAAGAAACAAAGAAGAACCTTAAAGGGACTTCATCAAAGCTTACAAGAGACGTCTTGAATTAGCTAGAGTATGAAGTCTTACTAATACGTCGAGTGATTTGAATATATTCTTTTCTTTTAATCGTGTTTATGTCTTATAGCTCAATCTAAGTTTAATCTCACGACTGATCAAAGCCGGTGAACTTATCTGTGGCCAGAGTAAGAAAACACCGCCGAGATATAGGAAAGTCGTAGAATAAGCTTATTGAATCGATTTTCAGTTCTGGATCTGCAGTAACCAGCGAAACTTTCGTCCAAACGTCCATATGGTTGGACCCTCCTACTCAAGACGCTGAGCCAGAGGATCCTGCCGCCGGCGTCATCACGCTCCGAGTACGCCGAGGCGACTCAACCTACGAAGAAAAACCTCCACGCTGACTCAGCCTGGAAACTTCCGCGAGAGAACCGCGAAACTAAGTGAGACGCCTTCACTCCCAGGACCTCAGAGAGCCTCAGTGGTGAGAATCGACGAAAAAGTAAGCTAAACTTACGCACCTCCAGAGCTGAAAATCTCTTGATAAATTTTTATATTAATTAAACCTCAGTTAGCAACACTTTAGTCACAAGCCAGAGTGCCTAGCGTATCGCTACAGTCGAATCGGCTTCTCCTGCTTTGATGCCGTGAGATTTCAAGATCACGCTATGTTAAGTAAATATCCTTCTCTTTGTTAATAAAACTTTCATTATTTGAAATCACAGTGTGTGCAGTTTGTTCATTAGAACTTCTGAAAATCCTGAAGAACTCACTTAGCTTGATTATTATTCATTCTCAGACTAATTATTAACATTTTAATTGCTTAAGCCAATTATAAACTTTAATTAATATCATTAAGTCAAATATCAGAGATTATAGGAGTTTGAATAAGGTCAACGCTATAAACACAAACTATAAATATAAATATAGAAATATATTTATATTTCTCGGCGTATGGTTAAAAACCCAACATACGCTACACCTGCAAACAGGCTCTTACATTTCTCAATATTTTGTGAGTCTTACAACTGTTCCATTTTGATATTGTTTAAAAATATACACCTAACATTATATTTTAAGCATTAAAATGGTCCTTTTTTCAATAAGGTGGCAGTGTGTTCCATGTCAGGCCAGCCAAACATCCATAAAACAAGAGGCAGAATACACACCTATTGTGGTATGTTCTCTTTCATATATGGTCTATTATAGTGTCATAACTTATATTTTTAATAACACGTTTAAAAATATAATTAAGTTATAAACACAGTAAGGATTATTCACTGGTAAAAGTATTAATCAAAAATAATACAGTTGCAAGAAAAAAAAAGTATCCTTAGGAATTACCTGTATTTTTGCACTGATGACATATAAAATGTATTCTGATTATTACCTGTGATGATTATAGACCAGTACAATAAAATTATACACAACACTAACAAATAAAACAGTTGTATTTTCCATTTGTTATTCATTTGTTATTAACAATATTGTGTAAATATTCACAGTGCAATACAAAGTAAATTAACCTCTGTGTTAATGAAACCTCTAAGGAATATTTGGCAAAATATGTTTCATTTAAAGAGAGGAGATTGGAAGTGTGGGTTTCAAATGTCCTTTGCCCATTAAATTAAGGCACCCAAAGCCTGATTACTGATAAATCTGTTCTTCTAGACTGGTTAGTGTGAACTATGTCTTAAAGCTAACAAATTTTTGAGAAGATGTGTTTTAGAGACCCATGAAGCTGGAAAAGCTACAAAAGCATTGTTAAAGACCTGGGTGTACACCGGTCTGTGGTTAGATAAAAGAAAATCTAATGGAGAAAAATCAGGCCTGTTGCTAACCTCCCTAGGAGTGCATATCCTGTTAAGAGCACAAAGCACAATCCTGAAAACGTTAAAAGTAGATGACCTACCGAAGCCTCTACAAAATGCAAGAATCTTTATTCATGTGTGCACTTTTAGAAAAACACTAATCAAAAATGGTATTCTAGGAAGAAGGTTATGAAAGAAGCAGCTGGCCAAAAATATTATGCTGATCTTAAGTTTGCTTAAGACCACTTGGATGTTACACAGTGCTAGTGGTTAAATATTTTATGAATAGACAAAAGTGGAAGTTTTTCACATAAATACACAAAACAGTGTTTGGATGAAAGAGAACATTGCACACCGAATTGTGAAGCATGTGAATTAAAACACATTGCACGGAGGAATGGCCCAAAATTTCTCCTCGATGTTGTGCAAATTCATTTAAAATACGTAGCAATCAGACCACATTTTGTTGATACTAAAATAAAATAAATCCAGCTGATTCCAGAGTGTTCACTTACTTTTTCTTGCAACTGAATACGATATTTATAATCATGTTACCCTTTGTTACATATTATATATAATTCATACATGGCAGCTCTACATATTTTTCATTGACATTGAAATCATTGAAATCCCAAGTATCTGATCCTTAGCTATAAATGTATAGTTTTATAGTTTATATCTACTTTGTTTTTTTGTGCAGACGTAATCTACAAATGTAAAACCTGGAAAGGTCCAGAATAAAGATTTATAATAATAAACATCATACTTGTAACATAAACAGGATTAATTACGTTGTGTGTTTTATTTCTTTAAGGTGAACCAACCATTTGAACTCATTGCAATGGACCTTACTGGCAAGCTGTCAGCAACAGATAGTGGTAACCAGTATATCTGTGTTATAATAGATTATCTAACAAATGGCTGCAAGCATATGCACTGAGATCAAAATCTGCTACAGAAGTCACTGACTGCTTGCTGAAATTTGTGTACCAATTTGAGACACCTAAAAGAGTGCTTACTGACCAGGGAAAAGAGTTTGTAAATAATGTAAGTAATACACTTCTGTATATGTAAGCACTGGGAACATAAAAATATTACTGTATATTTGTATATACTTTTTTATTTTAAAAAGCCCATAGAGGATTTGTTACCTAATATTTATAACTTCTATTCTTTATAATTATAGCTGAACAAGCATGTTTGCAAGATTTTACAAATCAAAAGGAGTCTCTGTTTGGAAGAGAAGCACGCTACCCTTCAGAGATCCCTGAACACTACAGGGTTAGAATATTTTTTTTTTATATTTTAGCAATACATATTCATATTAAATGCATAACTTTTAATTCAGTTGGTTTAAATCATCAAATATGTAAAAATTAATACAATATATATTTTTTTCAGATTGATAGCAGTGTAGAGGAGATAGTGGCCACTGAGGATGTCACAGAGTGTGCCCTAAAGCTACATGAAATTCTGTCTAGTGCAAGGGAAAACATTGAAAGTGAAGACCCAGCAGAAAAAGTCATCACTCCCCAAATTTCATGTGGGTGACAGAGTATGGAGGCTGAATGTTAGAAGCCAGCAAAGAAAAGGAGGCAAGTTGGATCCAAACTACTTGGGTCCTTTCACCATTACAAACTTATACGGAAAAAGTGCTGACCTAGAAGATGACGATGGTGTTACATTTCCAAAAATTAATATAGATCATTTGCGGCATCATCGGGAGGACACGCCTCGAATTCCCCACAAGCTGCAGAAAGACTCATACAAGCAAGAAATGACTTCCACAGAAGTACATGCCATTCCTGTCACCACTGTATCTCCAGTCACTGTAGCTTCTCCAGTCCCTTCAGTCTCTCCCGTCTCTACAGCCCCTTCAGTCTCTCAAGCCTCCGCGGCCCCTTCAGTCTCTCAAGCCTCCACGGCCCCTTCCTCCACGGCCCCTTCAGTCTCTCAAGCCACCGTGGCCCCTTCAGTCTCTCAAGTCTCCACTGCCCCTTCAGTCTTTACAGTTGCTGTTATTGATAAAGAAAAATGTATGGTTATGCATTTTCTGAAACAAAATCTGGAAAGGGGTTCACAATGATTCTGCTCATTTTTTATTACTGTGAAATAAAGTGTTGGACAGTGTTTAGGCTTAGTACTGAACTAAAAGTGTCATATACCCTAGAGAATAATTATTTGTCTTACCTTGAATTTTACAGGTCTGAGAGAAGCATGGCAGGGCAAGGATGTGTATGTGCTCCTATCAAAAATAGGGCCATACAAAATATACTTTGCTGACATACGTAGGACTGCCCCTAATATGGAGGTTGAAAGTGAGGTAAGATAGTCATGCCTAGTCACAAATATCATTCATATTGCAGGCTTAGTGTTTAAAATAAATTTTTGCATTGCATATTTTTGCATTTAACAGAAGTGTTTGCATGCCACTGTATAGTAAGTTTCAGAAAATATGGTTCCTGTGTTGCATTCATAATACTGTTTCTTAAAATATTAAGAAAATAGCACACAAATATAAAAAAAACAGAATCATGTTTGAAAGAATATAAATAATTATTTTAATCATACAGCATCATCACAAATATCATCTGTTTAAGAAACAATATAATATTTTTTGTTCCAAATTGACAAGCACTTGTGACTTCTCGAAAATAGTATAGAAATCACTAAGTATCGGTTATATAGTCAAGAGAGTAAGGTATTGACACGAAGGCACCTGTAAAGTAAGAGGTAAATAATTATGTCTGTCATAAATATAAAGTGGCTTGCAAAAGTATTCATACCCATTGAACTTTTTCACATTTTGTCACCTTACAACCACAAACTTTAATGTTATTAATTATTAAGATTTTAAGTGATAGACCAACACAAAATTACACAAAAGATAGACCAACGAAAATGATACATGGTTTTCAAAATTTTAATCAAATAATAATCTGAAAAGTGTGGCGTGCAAAAGTATTCAGCCCTCCTATATCAATACTTTGTAGAGCCACCTTTCGCTGCAATTACAGCTGCAAGTCTTTTGGGGTATGTCTCTACCAGCTTTGTGCATTTAGAGACTGAGATTTCTAACCATTCTTCTTTGCAAATAGCTCAAGTTCAGCCAGGTTGGATGGAGGTCTTGCCACAGATGCTCAATGGGATTTAGGTCAGGACTTTGACTGGGCCAGTTTAACACATACATATTCTTTGATCTAAACCATTCCACAGTAGCTCTGGCTGTATGTTTAGGGTCATTGTGTTGCTAGAAGGTGAATCTCCTTCTAAAGTCTTTTGCAGCCTCCAACAGGTTTTCTTCCAGGATTGCCCTGTATTCAGCTCCATCCATCTTCCCATCAACTCTGACCAGCTTCCCTGTCCCTGCTAAAGAAAAGCATCCCCACCACTATCTTACCACCACTATGTTTCACAGTGGGAATGGTGTGTTCAGGGTGAGGAGCAGTATTACTTTTCCGTCACACATTGCGCTTTGCATTTAGGCCAAAAAGTTTAATTTGCTCTCATCTGACCAGAGCACCTTCTTCCACATGTTTCTCCCACCTGAACTGTGAATTTCTGCAGCTCCTCCAGAGTGCCCATGGGCCTCTTGGCTGCTTCTCTGACCAATGCTCTTCTTGCTTGATTTTTCTGTTTGGGTGGACAGCCATGTCTTGGTAGATTTGCAGTTGTAGAATACTTTTTCCATTTTTGGATGATGGATTGAACAGTGCTTCTTGGGATGCTCAAAGCTTGGGATATGTTTTTTATAACCTAACCCTGCTTTAAACTTCTCAACAACTTTATCTCTGACCTGTCTGGTGAGTTCATTGGTCTTCATGATGCTGTTTCTTCACTAGTTTTCTCTAAGAAAAACCACGGAAGCCTTCACAGAACAGGTCTGTTTATACTGAGACAAAATTACACCCAACTGGACTCTTAAATAATGAAGTGACTTCTGAAGGCAATTGATTGCACTGGATTTTATTGAGGGGTATCAGAGTAAAGGGGGCTGAATACTTTTGCACCTCACACATTTCAGATTTTTATTTGATCAAAATTTTGAAAAACATGTATCATTTTCATTCCACTTCACAATTATGTGCTACTTTGTGTTGGTCTATCTCAATAAAATATATTTACAGTTGTGGTTGTAAGGTGACAAAATGTGAAAAACGTTTAAGGAGTATTAATCCTTTTGCAAGCCACTGTATGTAGTTCTGAAGCTTTTTAAGCATATGTAATTGTGGAAATGACATTTCAGTTTATCAGGATAGTTGGCTATAGGGTGGTGGTGCTCAAACTAGTCTCTGTCGCCTAATATTGTCTGAGTTTTTTTGTTGTTGTTGTTGTTTTTGTCTTGGCCAGTTATCAATATATTGTACATTGCAAATGTTTTAGACACCTGAGAAAATTTAAAAACCTATTTATCTAAGTAGTAAGAGTTTATTTACTTTAAAAAAAAAATTACTACATTCATAATAAATAATGTTATTACAGTAAGTATCAAATCAAATTTATTTATATAGAGCCTGTAATAACTGACGTTGTCACAAAGCAGCAGTAAGTAGTGATATTATGTATATGACTGTGTTGGTAAAACCCTTTCCAAATATTTCCTCATGGCAGTACAGTATTATTTGACTTTATCTACCAGTGTTTAGTTAACTGAGCTTAAAAATGTAATTATGTTAAATCCAGTGTTCTGTTGATTTAACAAATCCATACGATCAAGGAGAACTTCTGGAAACAAACTTTGTTCGTCACACTCTCACAAAACATCTACTACATTTTAGAAAAATATCTATTACTCTATTTATGGTAAATATATAAATGTATACAAGCTCCACACAATGAGAAGATAAATAATTAAGCATATATTAATAATCTTTGGGGCCTAAGCTATTGCATAGTACTATATAATTAATCTGAAAGCAGAGGTTTCCAATGACCATGGACTGGTTTGAGAATCATTAGTATTTGAGTAAGTATTCTGATTTTCAATTCTAGCCACTATATTTGACCTACCAGTACAAATGAATATGCTAAATGATTTAATTATGCAATAATCACATTTTTTTAAACCCTTACTTCAATTCTGCCAGGTCATAAATGCTTACATGCACCTCCTAATCAGAGATTTCAATGGGCACTCTCCTGAGAAAGCTGTGGCCATTGATACATTTGAAATGTCCCATATCTGGAAACAAAATCGGGCAAAAGTGAAAGTTGGTGGATTACATTTTTTATACAATATAATGTTTATATTATTTTTTTTAATTAAAATTTTTAATTTAAAATATTTATATTTATATTCTTTGATGGATTTACTTGCTATGTACTAAATAATATTTAGTGGGAGCGTAAAAGTTATTTCATGTATGTAATAAAACATAACTGTTGTAACTTTTAGCTGGATCCACTTCAGTACAAATACATTCTTGGGATCATCAATGAGAACTGTCCCTGGACACTGATGGTAATGTTTTATGGCAGTTTGAATTAAACTCTAATAGCATTCTTAATGAACTGTCATAGCTTGTTCATGCAGTAGTTCATTCATTCATTCATTCATTATCTGTAACTGCTTATCCAGTTAATTTTTTTATTTATTCTGTCAAACATTTTTTCAAGTTATGTTTATATAACATTATTAATTTCAAAACTAATTTTAACATGTTAAAGGTTGTGATCCCATCACAGAAGAAGGTTCTCTACCTAGATCCACTAGGAGAGAACACTGCCAAGCTAAAGAAGTGTCAAGAGGTCACAAGGTAAATCTAGTACTGGTGATGTTCTGTGAAAATGGTGTTAAATGTTTTTCAACTTAGTAATTTCTATATATTTCAGATCATTTATGAGACAAAAGGGCCTGAAAGTGTCCAGGTGGGAATGCAACTCTGTTTCACATCCATGCCAAAAGGACAGCACTTCCTGTGGGCCCTTTGTATTGAAAGTTAGTATTACTGGACATGTGAAATGAAATGGTTTTCTAATTCAGATTACAAATTCAAACTTGTTATATATTTGATTTAAAAGCAATTTTTTATTTGTCTAGGTATTTCACAGCATGACAGTATTTTTCTCATTTACAATAAAAATGGGCAAAGTCATATATTTTTTTGGTTACTTTCAGTTTGCTGAATGTATCCTTAAAGAGAAGCCTGTTAACTTCTGCACAACTGTGAAAGGCTTGGAAGAGTTAAGGAAGGAAATAGCGACTGCTCTTCTTCAGAGTACTGGTTGGTGAATCTATTTTAAGCATGAAATATGCAGTTATTTTCTTCTTTAAGTGGCCCATGTCCTGCATTTTTGTATTGTATACTCTTTTATTTTATAATCTACTTGAAATGGTTGTGCTGTTTTATAAACTATTAATTTTTACATGACCATTTCATAAACCATCACTATCCTTTAAAAGTAAGCACAATGATTTTTACTCTGCTTATCAAAGCAATATTTGTAAATGGCCTCTCTTCTGATTGGCAGTGCTATATTGCACCTCATTCAAAAAGCAGTCCAGGCTGAAACATTTCTAATAGCTGGCGTTCATGATATCACAAAAACAAGTAACACACAACAGGCTGATTAGTTTACTTTTGCAGATTTGTTTCAATATACAGACATTTTGACAATTTTAATAAATTAACCTACTACATATAATTTCATTTAAAACACAATTACGAGAATTAATTTACTCATAATATGGGCCCTTTAATTTTGTTTTGGAACCACACTGAATTATATAGCCGCTGAAAGTATAATCATATTCTTTTTCACAAAACACTTGTCATGGTGTTTTACTAGATGACCTAAATGATTAGTGTCGCTTCTGTGGGGAGAGGGAAAACACCAATGAAAACACTGACTGGGTAATTACAATTATTTTATCTTAATCTTTTTGTTATTTTATTTACAAAAGTGTACAATATAATAAAATATTATTCTGATATTAGCTTATTATTCTAATGACCAACAGCCATAATGTGAAACTTTAATATATTTATATTTAAACATTCAGATTGGATGTGAGCGATGCCCACAATGGTATCACTGTGTAAGAATGCCTGCAGTGGACACAGACTATATCTGCGATGCTTGCCACATACACTGAATATAATTTACTGTTAAAAGAGTTGTAAATAGTTATGATTACTTGTGTATTTTATGTAACATTTTATTCTTTCTTGTTTGTTTTTTATTTGGAGTTGTTAATTGGATTTATTTATATATATTTTATGTTATTGAGTTTTGGGTAATTGGAGGGATAAATGTTGAAAGTTGTAATATATAATGTATTCAGTAAAGAGGACAATATAATTTCTAAAAAAAAATGTATGGTTTTGGTTATTTGTATAATAAATATCCTTCTGGTATAGCTGCAGTTCTAAGCAAAATTAAATTAGAGGTAGGGTTAAGCACAGACTGTGCAAAGCATGGATAGATTAATTTATTGGGCACCCCTGGCTAAACTGTGCGTAATTTATTTTAAATAAGTTACACATCCTCTACTATAACAATACTTCTGCCCCTGCTGATGCACAAATATTGAATATTTTGTGAATTTAACATATGACTAAATGTAGTAATAATATTGACAAAAATGCACTCCCTCTAAAACAAATCACCTCATTACAAAATTACCCCATCTACACACCAAAACATGTCACCAAAGTAATTTTTATGTGTATTAGGCCTTACAGTTCATAGATAAGAGAAGATTTTTATTTCGGCAGGTGTAACAACACCATTGCCAAAATAGTACTCCCCCTTCAGAAATCCCCCCTATATAAGCTACAGTAAAATGCATTTGAGGGTAACTTCTACACACCATGACATGTCACCAAAATAAATTGGAAGTGTATCAGGCTTTACATTCCAGAGATAAGAGGGGAGTATTATTTCGGCAGGTGTAACAATAGCATTGCCAAATGAGTACTCCCCCTTCAGAAATCCCCCATATATAAGCTACAGTAAAATGCATTTGAGGGTAACTTCTACACACCATGACATGTCACCAAAATAAATTGGAAGTGTATCAGGCTTTACATTCCAGAGATAAGAGGGGAGTATTATTTCGGCAGGTGTAACAATAGCATTGCCAAATGAGTACTCCCCCTTCAGAAATCCCCCATATATAAGCTACAGTAAAATGCATTTGAGGGTAACTTCTACACACCATGACATGTCACCAAAATAAATTGGAAGTGTATCAGGCTTTACATTCCAGAGATAAGAGGGGAGTATTATTTCGGCAGGTGTAACAATAGCATTGCCAAATGAGTACTCCCCCTTCAGAAATCCCCCATATATAAGCTACAGTAAAATGCATTTGAGGGTAACTTCTACACACCATGACATGTCACCAAAATAAATTGGAAGTGTATCAGGCTTTACATTCCAGAGATAAGAGAGGAGAATTATTTCGGCAGGTGTAATGATAGGATTGCCAAAATAGTACTCCCCCTTCAGATATTCCCCCTATATAAGCTACAAAATACATTGAGTAATATCGACATTTAACATTCGTGGGGCTTTACACACCACACACAGAAAAACATATTTGGAACCCAGTTACATGCAACAGTGTTAACAGGATAGAAAAAGAGCATAGTTAAACCAGCAATTTCCCAGCAAAACCTACATGAAGCAGTTTACCCCAGCATTTATTTCATGCTGATCTAAACTGATGTTTTTAACCAGGGGTTTGAGGGTTTAGTCTGAAGACAGTGCCTAAATATATATACTTTCTTTCCTTTGACAGATTCTTGTTTAGGTAGTGCAATGCTTTTTGGTTTACTGCTCACCATAATGAAATGTGTATAACCCAGCTCAGTAAGCACAGTTGATTTATTATAACACAGCTATTTTCATATAGATTAATTATTTCTTTTTAAAAGCTCTGAAAATTACAGGATGTCAGACAATGATGAGAGATTCCCTTGGTGGTTGTACAAGGTTGTGTAAAAAATAGGTTGAGTGTAAAAATAACTAAATAAATAAAAATGAAACTAGTGCTTGATGCCACTTGGCACTGTTTACTGTGAGTGAAAATAAAAGATTAACAATTTTTTATAAACAGGAATAACAGTAACCCGTGTACTTCTGCGTGGGGCGCATGCACGCGAAGAGGAGTCGGATTCTGGCAGGGAGTCTGTTTTTGGCACAACACAGGTGAAAGGATGGGTCAGTCGTAACATTATTTATTTATATTTAGCGTAGTAGAGACCAGCAGGTAGAGAACGATAATTTAACTGTACAAACAATTGTAAACTCAAAGTCCAGTTTTGGGCTTCTTGCGGGTACTATTCAAGTTTTAGTTAGCTAGCAGAGTAATGCTTTTTAAAGAAGAGAACGGAGGGAAATATAAACATAGAGATGGACAGGGATTCTGGTCATTGATATTGGTCAGTTTGGTAAAATTAGCTACGTTCATTATAACAGAATTGTAAAGGTAGAACATGTAATGTTAGCTACAGACAAACTCCATTCCAGATCATTAGCTAATATATATTTGGAGTGTCAGGTGTGAATGAGGTGCAAGATGGGGGGAGATTTTGCTGCGAAATAGATTTTACTTTGTGCTGTATTGAGAATTATAAGCTACTGTATAATTCTCAATTATACTGGGGGGACTGTGGGGGGGGGGGGGGGGGGGACTTTTGATTTTGCGTTCCCTCGCAAATACATTGCGCTCCTTTGCAAATGTTTTACGATACACAATTGTGTTTGAGGCTCAGTCAACACATCAGGATACTGCAGTTTCCAGTGAAATTCAGCCACTTGAAACAGATATTATATATGTATTTATTTATCTCTACTAATACACAGTTTCGTTGCCAGTGCGAATCGTTCATACATCTGTAAGGAACTGCCTAACATCAGAAGTTGTCAACAACAGGTTTATATACGTTATGTAGCATCCTGAAAGTGCTAGTCAGAACACCGTAGTTCCACGTATTTCCATAGTAACAGGTGTATGAGACGTAGGCTGCTTCATGAAAGAAAGAAAAAGTATGGACGGCTGTGTTTTTTTTCTATTGTTATTGACTGGGGTAGGGGTCAAGTTAAGAATCTTAACGAAAAACCTTTACCAAGCAAAGACTCTTAAAAAACAGACACGGCTGTGGAGCTAGAGCCGGTTGCTACACCATGCATTTTGTTTTATCTGGGAGTTGTTTTTTTTAATACAGCTGCAGTAAAAACAGGATACCCTTTTCTGACTGACTTTTACACACACACACATTACTCCAATACACTACCAATAGCTACACATTTATTTAGGTGTTCACTCTCCTTTCTCTCCCACTGATCGGAAACTGTGTTCATTGTCTGTATCTTTATACCGTTCACGTAACCTTTGTCCATGCGCTTGCACTTTAAATTCTCTCATCCTCTTTGCTAAGCAATTAACAACACAGCATCAAACGTTTCAGTTGGCGCTCCCCAATAACATATCCATGTTTTCTGCTGAGAAGAAATGCTATGTCTTTATATTTCAGTCCAAGATCAAAGTAAAATTGAACGAGCTGCTCCATAGTTAACCTGACACGCACAGCAAGCACATAATCAACAGCAAGCACAGTACTACGGAGCCCACAAAGTATTTGTGAGGTAACGCAATTGTGTTTGCGAAGGAACGCAAAAGTCTTTTTTTTCCCCAGTCCCTTTAGGGGCTCCGTAACAAAGACAATTGTGTATCATAAAACATTTGCAAAGGAGCACAATGTATTTGCGAGGGAATGCAATAATGTTTGCAAGGGAACACAAAATCAATAGTCTTTTTTTATTTTTCCCCCAGTTCCTTTAGGGGCTCCATACCATTCCAAATCTCATTTGAGACTCCCATTTTTATTATTTAGTTTATAGTCAGATTTTGAAGAGACGAACCTATTTGCTAGCCAGGTATACAAAACTAGTAAATTAATTAGTTTGGCTAAGTGTTTGTGTGTGTACATTTTAATTGTTTATCAGAGTTTAAGAGTATTGCATTTAAAGTGTCTAAATACTAAATGTTGGCTACCAGTTCTGTGATCACATATGTAGTGTTTTGGTTTTTGTAATGCATATGAAATGACATCTTATTTCTCTGTACTATATGTTTTAAATGTGGAGAGTCTCGTCGTGCCATGACTTTCAGGAAGTTGGCTGCATTTAAGGCTCACATTTACAGGTATCATTAAAACAGCAAAACTGAAACTAGACCTAGGCTATATCATATATGTTTTAATTTGACATGTCATTGAAAACTGCAATGGTAAATGTTGGAGACTTAAAAGAAATTATATTCTCATCATTTAGGCAAGTGCCACAGCTGCTGATTTTGAAACCCTTAACCTGCTTGTGAGTCCTCAGATGTTTATTCTGGGTATGTATATATAATTGCAAGATACTCCAGAATGAGAAAAGTTTAAGAAACATTTGAATTAATTACAGTGGAATTTTTGACCAATGCAAGATGTTTGCTGACAGTGGAAGGACAAGTGACCTATGTTTGCTCAAGCCTCCATTAATTTCTGGAAAGGCAGCCCTATTCTTGTACTCAAATTTCAATTTCCAATATCGACAGGAAATTTAATTATAATTGAGTTAATCCAGAAGTAAAAAATTGTATTCTTTGTATTTTTTTCTTTCTTTCTCTCTCTCTCTACTTGTTTACTTCCTTCTCTGAATTAAACTAGCCTCTATTTCATGTTATCTTACCTGTAATTAAAAGTATTAATATATATAAAAATATGATAACTTTACTGATGCAGAAACTCCATGTATGAAAATCGATTAAAAAAATTCTAAAATTATCTGAAGGTAACTGCTTATTAAAATTTTGACCTGTTTCTGTTGGATAATTCTTTATGAAATTATTATGAAGCGCAGTTACTGTTTACTGTCATTCATTCATCTGTTGCAACCATTTAATTCTAATTAGGGTCATTGTGGGAATCATTTGATGCCGTTGAAAATTGTGCTTTTGATATGTGAAATTAAAGGTCAAATACAGGATTTTCTGATTACTATGATACATTGAAATATTGAAGAGCATATCAGTCTACATGGCTTTTAGATCAGGTATCAAATTGAAATTGCAGTACTTTTGGAAAAAATTGTTTTGTTGAGTTCGTATTAATATCTATTCACTGCAATATCTGCACTGCAAAAAGTGTGAGCAAGCCAAAACTAGGGCTGGGCGATATGACCAAAAATTCATATCTCGATATGCCTAAAAGAAATGGAGATATATGATACGATATGACATTATGAAAGCCATAACAAAATACAATGTCAAAGTATTTGTGTTTATTTTTAGCACCAAATAGGACATGCTGCATTATCTAACTGTAATTATTAATGTAATTCACCCTTTACCTCACTCATTTGCTCTGATTACTTGCAGAAAAATAAACATAGCACAAAAAGTAAGGAAATGTGTCTGGTAGATTATTTCTTGGTTGTAACAGTGCTTCTTGCCAATAATCCTTATACCATTACTGTTAATTTCTCTTTTAAATGGTGCCACATTTGTAAGAAACATGCTTTTGTGAGATGAGCAGTAGAGCTGAGTATGTGGGTTGCGCCAGTGAAAAATTTGTCAAATACTCACTGCCAGTGCCAAACAGCTTATTTTGTGTGATGGTGTGATGCGGCATCTCCTTCATTTGAAAAATGAGGCTTATCATCATTGGAAGCAATCTCAATGCAGAAAAAGATATTGAGATGAAATTCTTCAACCAGTGGCAATCCCATATCTCCACAGTCTGGGACCAAACTCTGTCTTCCAAAATGACAACACCTGCCCCTACAGAGCGGTGTTTATCAGAGACTACCTCCAGAATTTGGTAGTGGAGAGGATGGAATGGCCTGCCAGCTCCTGACCTCAACCCCAATGAACACTTGTGGGATCAGCTTGGGCGTGCTGTTCATGCCACAGTGACCATCACAACCACGTGACCGGCAGTGTGTAACCAGGATGGTGATTATCATGAAGAGAAAGTCCTGGGCTGTTTTGGCAGTTCATGGTTCTTCCACACGCTACTGAAGCTCCTATTTGTTAAATGAATAAACTGTTAAATTGCCAATATGTCTTGTTTCTTCAAACTTCAGTCAACCAGTCACAACTCACCAAACGAGTCAATGGCAGAATAAGCTCTTTGGCATCGGCAGAGAGGATTGGGCTAATGTTTCATTGGCACAACCCACATACTCATCTCTACTGCTCATCCCACAAATGCATGTTCCTTATAAATGTGGCACCATTTCAAAGGGAAATGAACATGATTCCAACAGTATAAGATTTATTACCAAGAAGCATTGTTACAACAAAGATATAATTTACCAAACAAAAATATCCTTATTTTTGTGCTATGTTTAGTTTTAAAAATTGTCTTACCCATGATGTCATCTGATCTTCCCCTTACTGTATCCTCTTGTGTACAAAATCTTTATTGCAAATTTTTTGTGCCTTTATTTCCACATGCTATGTTACTAACTATGGAATTTTTATTTTTATAGATGCCTCATTGGTATAAATCCCCAGGGGTGGTCAATGTAAAGAGCAACCAAGAAGTCCTGAACCATGCATCCGTGTGTATCCTCTCTTTAAAGAAACTGATGGACTTTGAATGAAATTTTATTTACAAACCGGATTCCAATAAAGTTGGGACACTAAACAAATTGTGAATAAAAACTTGAATGCAAGGATGTGGAGATGGCAAATGTCAATATTTTATTCGTAATAGAACATAAATCCCAAAAAAGTTGGGACAAGTAGCAATAAGTGTCTGGAAAAAGGAAAATGAGCATATAACGAACAGCTGGAAGACCAATTAACAATAATTAGGTCAATTGACAACATGATTGGGTATAAAAAGAGTTTCTCAGAGTGTCAGTGTCTCTCTGAAGCCAAGATGGTAAGAGGATCACCAATTCCACCATTGTTGCGCAGAAAGATAGTGCAGCAATACCAGAATGGTGTTACCCAGAGTAAAAAATAGAAAAGACTTTTAAGTTATCATCATCAACCGTGCATAACATCAAAGATATAGAGAATCTGGAACTATTGCTGTGCGTAAGGGTCAAGGCCGTAAAACTCTCCTGGATGCTCGTGATCTCCGGGCCCTTAAACATCACTGCACCTCAAACAGGAATGCCACTGTCAAGGAAATAACAGAATGGGCTCAGAAATACTTCCAGAAAGCATTGTCCGTGAACACAATCCACCGTGCCATCCGCTGTTGCCAGCTGAAACTCTACAGTGCAAAGATGAAGCCATTTCTAAGCAAGCTCCCCAAGCTCAGACGTTTGCACTGGGCCAGGGGTCTTTTAAAATGAAGTGTGGCAAAATGGAAGACTGTTCTGTGGTCAGATGAGTCATGATTTGAAGTTCTTTATGGAACACTGGGACGCCATGTCATCCGGACCAGAGAGGACAAGGATAACCCAAGTTGTTATCAACGCTCCGTTCAGAAGCCTGCATCACTGATGGTATGGGGTTGCATGAGTGCTTGTGGCATGGGCAGCTTGCATGTCTGGAAAGGCACCATTAATACAGAGAACTATGTTCAGGTTCTAGAAAAACATATGCTCCCATCTAGACGTCACCTCTTTCAGGGAAGACCCTGCATTTTTCAACAAGATAATGCCAGACCACATTCTGCAGCAATCACATCATCATGGCTACGTAGGAGAAGGATCCGGGTACTGAAATGGGCAGCCTGCAGTCCAGATCTTTCACCTATAGAGAGCATTTGGCGCATCATAAAGAGGAAGGTGCGACAAAGAAGGCCCAAGACGATTGAACAGTTAGAGGCCTGTATTACACATGAATGGGAGAGCATTCCTATTTCTAAACTTGAGAAACTGGTCTCCTCTGTCCCCAGACATCTTTTGAGTGTTGTAAGAAGAAGGGAGGATGCCACACAGTGGTAAAAAATGGCCTTGTCCCAACTTTTTTGGGATTTGTTGACGCCATGAAATTTTGAAACAACATATTTTTTTCCCTTAAAATGATACATTATCTCAGTTTAAACTTTTGATCTGTGATTTGTGTTCTATTCTGAATAAAATATTAGATGTTGGCACCTCCACATCATTGCATTCAGTTGTTATTCACAGTTTGTTTAGTGTCCCAACTTCTTTGGAATCCGGTTTGTATTTAAAGGGTCATGTTCAACACAAAACTGACTCTAAGTCAGTAACATGTTGGGTTTTTTTGGTATTCAAGTATTTTTGGTTAGAAAAATAAAGCAAATATCATAAGGGGCAAAAATATAAAGTTCAAGTAAAAACATAAATGATTTGAACATGTTATGTAGTACTTGAAATTTGTCCACATTTTGCATATATTCGGTTTTAATAAAGTGTATTACTGATTTTAATTCTAAATGTAGATTTGGACTTCTTTTGTATATGTTATGGTTTTAGTATTTTTAAAGTATTCATGCTTGGCAGACTTTTGGTTTTTTTTTATTTAATAGTAACACTATAATCTTAATACAAAAATATTACATGCTGGTATTGTTCAGTATACATAAAGAATTGAATGTAATTTAGATACTGTTTGTAATTAGTGTTCCTCTGTAAAAAGGTATTGTTTCTGAAAAAAGGCAGTAAATGGCTGGCAATTCTGCTGAAAGTATTACTGTACATTTAAATATTTAGAGTAAAACATTGTATTATGCAATTACAGTAGTATTCTGTAAATTTTAAATACAATCTTGTTCCTGTAAAAATGCAGTAATTGGCTGGAAACTTTGTTGCCAGGTATTTACTGTAAATCCCAATATTTACAGTAAAGTTTTATTCAATTACAGTAGTATTTTATAAAGTTGAAATACATTAATATTCCTGTAAAAATACAGTAATTGTCTGGGAGCTCAGCTTCGTTATTTGCTGTAAATCAGTTTTTACACTAAAGTATTGTATTATTTAATTACAGTATTATGCTGTAAATGTGAAATACGATAGTGTTGAGTCTTGATGTCACACCAGTGTTGGGTTTAGACGTCGACCCGATTTTCATTTCCAACTAAAACATTTATACAACATTGGAGCTTGACGTCATCCAAATGTAAATTTTTGAGTAATATCTGACTTTGATTACTAACCATAATTCAGTGTCTAAACTACATTGAGTCTTTATGTCACATCAATTTTGGGTTTAGATGTCAACCCGATTTTCATTTCCAACTAAAAATCACCAACTACACAACATTGGAGCTTGACGTCATCCCAACGTTAATTTTTGACTAATATCTGACTTTGATTACTAACCATAATTCAACATCTAACCTACGTTGGATCTTGATGTCACACCAATGTTGGGTTTAGACGTCAACCCGATTTTCATTTCCAACTAAAAATCAACATCTACACAACGTTGGAGTTTGACGTCATCCTGACGTTAATTTTTGAGTAATATCTGACTTTAATAACTAACCATATTTCAACGTCTAACCAACATTGAGTCTTGATATCACATCAATGTTGGGTTTAGATGTCAACCCGATTTTCATTTCCAACTAAAAATCAACATCTACACAACATTGGAGTTTGACATCATCCAGATGTTAATTTTTGAGTAATATCTGACTTTGATTACTAAACATATTTCAACGTCTAACCAACGTTGAGTCTTGATGTCACATCAATGTTGGGTTTAGACGTCAACCCGATTTTCATTTCCAACTAAAAATCAACATCTACACAATGTTGGAGTTTGACGTCATCCTGATGTTAATTTTTGAGTAATATCTGATTTTGATTACTAACCATATTTCAACGTCTAACCAACGTTGAGTCTTGACGTCACATCAATGTTGGGTTTAGACGTCAAGCCGATTTTCATTTCCAACTAAAAATCAACGTCTGTCCAACGTTGAAACTTGTTGTCAAGGCAACGTCAGGCTATGACGTCAACCCGATTTCATTTACAACAAAAATTCAACGTCTGTCCAACGTTGAAGCTTGTTGTCAAGGCAACGTTGGGTTTAGACGTCAACCCGATTTTCATTTCCAACTAAAACTCAACGTCTGTCCAACGTTAGAGACCAACGCCTTTCTGACGTCAAATTGACGTCCTGTGCCTGCTGGGACAGTTAGGACTAATAAGAATGTCCTCAATTTTCTAAATGTTTTTATTCTAAAAACTGAAGGTACTGAAGCTAAGTTTATTTTTGATTACTGAGGTTAAGTTTAACTTCAAGTAATCTTCCACAAAGCACATCATTATCAGATGAATCATCAACAGCCTTTTCAGCAGCTGAGATTAATCATGTTCTACAGTACTCTGAATTTTTTTTTATCCTACAACAGAACATCTGCCAATTGTAGGAGGAGTCCTTACAAGGTTGAACAGAGCATCTGAATGTCACCTTCATTATCTGAACACTGGAGCTGCCATTATGTTTCTGTGTGCTCTGACTTTGTTTATGGTCATGCTAGGTAGGTGTTATTAGCAAGATTTATATCCAGCCATAATACTTTGTTTTTCAAATGTATTTCTCTGTTTTGTGTCTCTTGTATATTTTGTGGTGATGAGTCTCAAAATGTCAGTCATAAATTTGAACAGCAGTTAATCTGTCTAATCTAGAAAACATTAAGGCTTGTTCTAATTTAATATGTTTATTTATTTATTTTACAGGGAGCTGTTCAGCACAATCAGTAACACTATTGGAGAACACAACACATGCTCTTGAAGATAAGACAATAGCACTCTCCTGCATGTATGAGGGTAGCACAACCACTATACAAAGTCTACAGTGGTATCGGCAGTATCCTAGATACAGACCAGAATTCTTGTTGCTGAAATATCCATGATCGAATATTGTGTCCCATGCAAGCCCTCCATTCCCATGACTGAATGTTACAGAGTCTGGGAATATCGTGCAGCTGGTGATCTCCTCTGCTCTCTACTATTCTGCTCTGGAGCACACAGTGATAGGAAACCCAGTACAAATCAGTAAGAATTTGTACATTTTTGCATGTAGAAATGGATTCCCAGACAGGGATTGATATTCAATGTTTTAACCAGTTTTTTGATATGGGGAGCACTTGTCCAAAGCTATTCATTATTAGACAAAGATTAAATCAAGAGTAAAATTTTTCTTAGTGTTAATGTATTTATTTCTTCTACTGATTCCTCTTTGTAAACAACAGGTAATTTAAAGGGACAATGTCATGTAGATGTAAATGTAACATCACAAAACACAGATCAGTATATAATCACACAGTTTGAAATTAAAGTTATATTTGGTAAGGCAGAGCATATAATGGCAAGTGCTTAAAAGCACTGACAAACTGAACTAAGATCAACTTTAAATTGTAAGTTGGTTTTAAAGCTTGTATGGGTCCTCTCAGATTATTTTAATGAAGATTAGTCCACCAAAATGGAGTGAGGTTCAAGATGAGGTGCCACATTCTGCTGCAGGTTCTGCTCCAGGGCCTAATAGTGTGCCTTATCAGGTGTATAAGTATGCACCTGAGGTCTTGAAGTTGTTGTGGAGGTTGATGGTCATAGTTTGGAAGAAAGTGATCATTCCAAAAGATCATTATTCCTAAGGAGAAATATGCTGTGAGTATAGAACAGTTTCTGCCCATAAGTCTTCTTATGTGGAGGGTAATATTTTTTTTAGTGTAATAGCACAGAGACTTGCTTCTTATTTGAAATCAAACAAATTAATTGAAAAAAGGCAAGTTTTATGGTTTTGCAGTCGAGAGTCAAGATAGTTTTATTGTCAATTCTGCATATGTACAGGACATACAAAGGATTGAAATTATGTTACTCTCCTCTCCAAGATGCAGTTACATTTAACAAAAAATAGACTCAATTCTACTAAGATAAGTATACAATTTTATGAAAGTGTACAAACGGAAGACAAATGCAGGACATACGATACCAGCAGCTCACTGATAGACATACATGACAAAATGGGACACTGACTGAAGACAATAACCTGATTTGGAGGTAGGATAATGGATGTACAAGGCAGTGTAAACAATAGTGCAAAAAATTGTAATAGAAAGAGGTAGGATACTGGATGTACAATGCAGTGTAAACAATAGTGAAAGATAATCGTAATAGAAGGAGGTAGGATACTGGATGTACAGGGCAAAGTAAACAATAGTGCAAAATAATCCTAATAGGAGGAGGTAGGATACTGGATACAAGGCAGAGTAGACAATAGTGCAAGATAAACGTATAACAACTAAATAAAGTGAACAAGTGCATACCGGTTCTATTGAAAAAGTCACAGTTAGGTCTGATGAGGAGCTTAAGTGACAGTACCAATATAAACAGAATCTGTGTCAAAAGTAGTGCAAATATAGGGATATGAAACCTGGAGGTTGGTTAAAGTGGTTGAGTGCCTGCCTGATTTTCAAAGTCACAATTGGGTATTGGTGGTAATTGATGAGGTTGCTGAGTAGTGTGTGCGGGGGGCAGAGCAGGGAGAGAGTTCAGCATTCTCACAGCCTGATGGATGGAGCTATCCCTCAGTCTGCTGGTCCTAGCCCTGAGACTACGCAGTCTCCACTCTGATGACAGCAGGCTGAAGAAGCTGTGTAGCAGTTGGGTGGGATCACCTGCCAAGCAGAGGGCTTTTCGTAGGAGGCGGAAGCTGTATAAGTCCTGAAGGCAGGGGAGAGAGATACCAATGATCTTCCCAGCAGTTCCCACAATACACTGGAGGGTTCTGCGGCAGGATGCTGTGCAGGCCCCATACCATGCAGTGAAACAGCTAGTCAGGATACTCTCGATGGCCCCCTTGTAGAAGGTAATAATGATGGGGGTGGAAGCTCTTGCTCTTCTTAGTTTGCGGAGAAAGTAGAGCCGTTGCTGAGCTTTCTTGGCCAGTGATGCTGTGTTGATGGTCCAGGAGAGGTCCTCTGGGACATGCAAACCCAGGAACTTGGTGCTGCTCACACTCTCCACAGCAGCCCCATTGATGGATAGAGGGGCATGTTGTGTGCGAGTTCTCCTGAAGTCCACAACACAATCTCCTTGGTCTTCTGAGTGTTCAGGGAGAGATTGTTGTGTTTGCACCAAGAGGCCAGCCGGCTCACCTCGCTCTTGTAGTGTGACTCATCGTTGTTGATGATGAGGGCTACCACAGTCGTGTCATCCACAAACTTGATGAAGAGGTTGGAGGTGTGTGATGGAGAGCAGTTGTGGGTTAGCAGAGTGAACAGAAGGGGGCTCAGCACACATCCTTGGGGAGGTCCCATGTTCAGAGTGATGGTGCTAGATGAGTTACTGCCAACCCGTACTGCCTGTGGTCTTCCAGTCAGGAAGTCAAGCTGCCAGTTGCACAGTGATGTGTTCAGTCCCAGTCTGTCCAGTTTCTGAATGAGTTGTTGGGGGATGATTGTGTTGAATGCAGAACTGAAATCAATAAAAAGCATTCTGACATAGGTGTCTTTCGTGTCCAGATGAGTAAGGGCTGAATGGAGAGCAGTTGAGACAGCTTCATCAGTCGAACAATTTGATTGATATGCAAACTGGTAGGGGTCCTAGGATGGGGGGAGGGAAGACTTGATGTGTTGCATGACTAGCTGCTTGAAGCATTTCATAAGGATGGAGGTAAGTGAAACCGGGCGGTAGTCGTTGAAACAGGAGGGTGATGACTTCTTTCAGGATGTTTGGAACTAGTATTGCATGGTATACTGATACTAGAAAAGTATCTCAATATTCTGTAATTAAAAACAGTACAATACCCTATATAATGAGTACCGGTACTTTAAGAATAATATGATTAGAGTGGTATTTCCAAGTGCCACAGGTAAACCCTGCCATGCTCTGCCTCCTCTCCCTCCCTTAATGATTTTGCCGCTAGTTTTAGTGACTTTTCTGATGTTCTGGCGAGTTATTTAAAAAACAAAAAACCGACAAGCATCAGCAACATTCTGTAGCTTCTTTATATGAAAGAAAATCGTTGGTAGTATAACTCGTTAGAACACTGGGACTGACCATGAGCAAAAGAGATGGCCAGCTCATCTGCTCCAGAGACGGAGTAGCATAGTCGGTCTGCATGGCAGCTCACACAGATCAGAATGAACTGCAAATGTGTAAAAAGTGCTGCCAAAGACATGTTTGCTTCCTTTAATGTTGAATATATTGCTTTTTCTGAACTCCTGAACTGAGATCACATAATTGATTGAGGTATTCAGCTTTATTCAGTAAACAAGTGAACCTATGACATGGGGTCAAAGGCACGATTGGACCCAGAAACCGTGAAACCTCACAGGTAGTCACACTTAACAAGCCGATACCAGCAATTTTGCCGGCTGCCCTTGTAGAGAAAGTACATTACATTTCCTGACCTTTTAGGTTTTTCCGATGGTATCGTTTCATTATCGGTATCAAAATATTTAGGCAGGTATTGTATCAAAAGTCATAAATTTGGTACTGTGACATCTCTATTTGGAACATAGCAGCATGATCTGGCATCAGATTCAGACAGCAAAGAAAGAGTGTAGGGATTTACATATCGTTTTCCTAGATTTAGCTAATGCATTTGGCTCAGTGCCACATGAACTTATGGCAAAAACTTTTCAATTATTCCAGGTGCCGGATAAGGTTACTAGGCTGGTTATTCCATTTTGATTTAGTTCAGGGGAATTTGTTAAGTCATGGCAGCGTTTAAAAATGGGTATAAATGCTCAATGGATGATTTCACCATTAGCATTTACAATGGCAATGGAGGTAGTTGTCACGCCCTCGTCTCGTCATGTCTGTTTTCCCTGGCCATGTGCTCTTTTAGCACATGGCTATGTTTGTTGTTGTTCTAGTCCCGCCTTTGTTCCGCTTCCTCGTCTGTGTCATTTGTTACCCTGCCCCCTTGTTATCTGTCTCAGGTGCGTCTCGTCTGTGTTTTGTATTTAAGCCCCCTTCCTGCACTTCCTGTTTGTTGGTCGTTCGTTCTTTGTATCGTGTCTAGTCGGTAGTGTTCTCAAGTCTGTTTGTCTCCGCTGTTTCTCACGTCCTTGTTTTGTTTCCGTTGTTTTCATTTGTTTTTCAATCATCGTGTTTCCTTTCTGTTGTAGTTTTTTCTGTAGTATTCTGTTTTGTTTAATTAAAAGTTTACTGTGTTTTAGCAAGTGCGTCCGCCCCAGTCAGTCCACCCCTAGATCCTGACAGAATGACCAACACTTTTATGGACGCAGCTAGCACAAATAGTTATTTTCAGAGGCTAGGAGAGGTTCAAGCGTCCATAATTCAGGCTATGGTAGCTTCCAGGACTTCTGAGGAGCCGAATCATGGATAGAATGACTGCTCCAGTGGGAAGCGTAAGAATCGGCATAAGAAGTGGGCTGGAGTCTCCCCCTCGCTGGAAGATTACCCCCTCAGGTCCGGGGAAATTTTTTTGGGGGGTTAAGGGTGGGGGCTGTTAGCCTTCAACCGCAGGACAATGGAGGTGAGGCTAACAGGGGCGCACCTCTGGGGGATCCATGGTTGAAGAAATAACCACAAAGTACATGAAAATAAATCAGGAAAAACAAATCCTCATTTCTAACCAGGATCATTTTGGTATTTTGGAGTATAATACAAAAGGAATTAACAACATATTAACTCTGTTGCACTAAAAACATATTAACAGGCATCTAACAGTCTTCACTATACAAATGTATTTTGTTGCACATAAACAAACAAATACCTCCATACCTGTAGTACAGGAAAACAATCATGAGTCGTGTGTCACGTATCTGCTAGGCTGGCTCTCCTGACGCGAGAAAACGCGTGCCATTAAAACACAGGACAGATCTCCCTTGCTCGTGTACAAGCTAAATTAGCGCGCTAGCATTAGCCATATATTCTCAAGATAAAACTTGCTAAAATAACAAACTCAAACCTCTGCAAACTCACACAGTACAAGTAAAACAACTATTCGGACAAAATACAGCAGTGTAATCATATGCAAATTACAATTAATAGCTTTAGCAAACTTCGATCAGTCAGAGAGCAACATAGCAGCAACCTACCTCCGGCCATGCATGAAAGCTCTGTGACCGGGCACACACGCACCTACGTCATGGCGCAGCGCACGCACACACACACACAGACTCAAGACGCACAGGTAGGAGGTTTTAACCCAAAATGAACATGACAAAAAAAAAGGTGTTTTGGTGAAATTCACGAGTACATAATCCAATTGTTACATTCACCCCCCCCCCCCTGATTTTCACCAAAATAACTACACATGTGATTGTCACCACAATGCCAAGAGGCACAACTATGCAAAATTGACAGTTCCTCTGACACAGAAAGATCTCATCCTATAGTTCAGTTAAAAAACTATCTGTAAAACAGATTAGAAAAAAATGAGCAGAACACGATCCCTGACATTGAGACAAACACCTTTGATTTTCTTATTGTACTGATGGGCCTGATGTTCCTGTTCTTTGCTGGTGTGGAGCTGAGCAATTCTGGCAGCCTCAGACAGGTACAACAGCAAAAGCTCAGAGCATTTGTTGAAGTCTGACGCGATGGGATCATGCAGGACTGACTTGAACACGACGTCCACTGGAAGCCTTTGGACGCAGCCAAACATCAAGTAGAACGGGGCATAACCGGTAGTCTCATGAACCGTAGCATTATATGCAAAGGTTAATGTCTGGATCTGTTGGGGCCATTCCTGTTTGGCTCTAAGAGGGAGTGCCCACAACATGTTGCCAAGGGTGCGGTTAAACCGCTCCGTGCCACCGTTGCCCATAAGGTGATAGGCAGTGGTATGGGACTTTGCAACGCCAGAAAGCTGAAGAAGCTCGGACACTATCTCACTCTCAAAGCTGGGTCCCTGGTCCGAATGGATGCGTTCGGGGAAACCATATACACAGAAAACAAAGTCCCACAACTTCTTAGTGACCTGCTTTGCAGTCTGGTTCCTGCATGGAAAGGCAAAAGCCATCTTTGTGAAATGGTCAGTCGCCACGAGGACGTCAATAGAGCATTTCTTCCGATCTTCTGCCAACCAGAAATCAATGCAAATGAGCTCCATAGGGGTTGAGGTCTTTATGCTTTCCAATGGGGCTCGTGCAGCAGGCTCTGGGGTCTTAGCGAGTACACATCTTCCACAACATCTAACATACTCCTTGACATCCCTCTCATATTGGGCCAGAAGAAACGCTGCCTTGCAAGGTGTAGGGTCCTAACTTGACCTTGGTGTCCTGCCAAATCATGTACTCCCTCCAAAGCCATGGCCTTTAAATTCGCTGGTAAAACCAACTGAAGCCTTTTTCTTTTGCTCACTGGGTCTCGTGTTTCCCTGTAGAGGATGCCATCCCGTAGTCTGAGTTTCTCCCAGTGCTTAAGCATGGCCAGTGCCCTCACATCCATACCATGTCTTTTGCGTCTTGAAGGACGTCTCCTACGAATTAAGAATGGCAGTACAGCAGAGACGGTTGGATCCTGAAGTTGGTGGTCCTCCAGTTCACGCAAGGTAAGTGATGGCAAAGTATAATGACCAGCTGGTTGCAACCGTTGAACGAGATGAAAAAGGATAGCGGCCCTAGTCTCAGCACTAGTCTCCCAGTCACTTTGATGGAGGAAGGTAGCTTTGACCTCAGGTGAGCTGCAGGAACCTGGTGAAGCCAGGGCAGGTCCAAGTTGCTGGGTCACCTGAAGATTCTGGATCCCAACTCTGAAAGTGTCCTGCACCTTCTGCATCCTGTACTAGCTGGTCATAGGGCTCTTGGAGCAAGCGTCTGCTAATAGAAGAGGTGAAGGGATCATGACGGAGTGCGTCTGCCACAACTTTCTTTGGGCCAGGGATGTACTTCAAATCAAAGTTGTAAGACGCCAGCTTGGCCACCCATCGTTGTTCATAAGCATCCAGCTTGGACTTAGTCAAGATATGAGTGAGTGGATTGTTATCAGTCCACACTGTGAAGTCATGTCCTTTCAGCCAGTGGCTGAACTTCTCAGAGATGCTCCACTTCAGGGCCAAGAACTCGAGACGGTGGGCTGGTTATCTCTGCTGTGACCTGCTAAGGGCTTTACTAGCAAAGGCGATGGGGCGTGCCTTATCCCCATCAGCAGGCAACTGCGACAACACTGCTCCCAAGCCATCCAGAGAAGCATCCACAGATAGGATGAAAGGTCTTGAAAAGTCTGGATGGGCCAACACAGCACAGTTAAGCAGGTCATCCTTAACTCTACAAAAGGCCTCATCACACTCAGGACTCCAATCCATAGCAGTTAAGTTCCTGAACATGTCAGCATCTCGTCCAGCCTGACCAGTACGTCCTTTCCTCTTCTGACCTGCTGTCAGTGCAAACAAAGGCTTGGCAATGGCTGAGCAGCCAGGAATGAAGCTCTGATAGAAAAAGACCATTCCCAAGAAAGACTTAATCTTTTTCACAGAGGGAGTGCAACCATCCTCCTCCATTAGGGCTTCCCTAGGCATGTTAGAATTCACATCCACCTTAGCGGAGTCCACAGAAACACCACTCTGATCGACGACATGACCGAGAAACCGGACTGACCTCTGAAGAAGATGACACTTCTTCGGGCTCAGTTTGAGATTGTTGTCTCTCAACCTTTGGAAGACCACCCTGAGTCGGCTTAGGGCTTCCTCTTCAGTGGGAGCAAACACAAGAAGGTCGTCCAAGTAGCAAAGCAGACTGGTGAAGTTGAGGTCACCAAAGATGTTCAACATCATGCGCATAAATGAAGTTGGACTATTGCAAAGTCCTTGCGGCATTCTGTTGTACTCATACAGTCCAATCGGTGTTGTAAAGGCTGTATACTTTTTATCCTCCTCGCACATTGGGATGTTGTAAAACCCAGAAGTTAGGTCCATTGTGCTGAAGAAAGCATTGCCTCCGAGTGCAGCAAGGCAGTCTGCTTGGTGAGGGAGTGGATGGGCATCCTTCAAAGTCCGCGCATTCAACCACCGAAAGTCAGTGCAAATCCTTACTCCACCATCCTTCTTCCAGACCATGACAAGAGGAGAGGCATACTCGCTGATGGATTTACGGATTATCCCTTTTTCCTCCATGTCTGTGAGAACTCGCCTTAGCTGCTGGTAGTGAGCAGGGGGTATCCTCTGGTAGGGCATGCAGAACGGACGTTCGTCTATCAGGTGGATGCGGTGCACAAACCCTTTGGCTTCGCCACAGTCAAGTGAGTGCCTAGAGAAAATGTCCTCATATTCCTCAACAAGCTCAACCATCTCTCTCTTGGAATGCAAACTGGCGTGGCAAGATTCAACATCAAGGTCAGCCAAACCAATGGAGCGGAGCCTGTCTTTCAATTCAGCCTCAGTGGCAACTGGCCTGGTGGCTGGGCCCTGTGGCACATTCTCCATCTCACAGGAGCCCTGCTGGATGTCAAAATCCTCCACCGCAAGGCAAGTTGAAACATCAGCGACCTTAGAGTTGCGCCTCAGAGTGATTGGTTTTGAGGAGAGATTGGTTATCTTCATCGGCACCCACCGATCTCCCCACATACATGTGATAACCCGACCAATAAGAATGTCTCTTGGACAAGACTTTGCGGTTGAAGGCTCAACGATGATCGTGCTGCCTGGGGACACTGGCACACTACTAGGTAGCCTGCCCCACACCAGATGCTCATGCTGAGGGAGCAGTGTCACAGCACGGGGCAGCTTCACAGTGCCGATCCTATCAGGTACCATATCACCCTCCATCTTGTGGTGCATGACATAATATCCAAGAAATGCTCATAGTCAAGGAGCGAGTGTTTACAGCTCACAGACACAAGCTTCCAATAGTCATTAGTGTCTTTCATGACACGCATCAGGTGCTTGAGCACATTCGAGCCAATGATGAATTCGTCGTGCTGACCTGTCACCACTAAAACAGGCACAATACACTTAACACCATAGACAGTGAGTGTCAGGTCGTGAATGCACTTTGGATGAGTCTGTTTTCCACCACAGCCAACCAGCACAACCTGTTCTGCAGACCGAGGTCCACCCACAAGAATTCCAGCTTCCCTAAGCGAACATTCAGCCTCCTCACTCATTGTACAAGCCATGAATCCTGAATCCACCATGCCCTTCAGACCAACTTTATCATCCACCATAACCTGGGTGTGGAAAATTCGCTGAAGGCAGGCACCTCTGCTGAACCACTACACGATAACCGATTGGCATGGCTGAACAGGTGTTAACATAAAGAAGCTCGAGATCCGACTCATCTGCACTGAGGGTTTTTGATTCACTCCCCACACTGCCCCTCTCCAAATGTGGGTGAACTAGTTTTCCATATGCTGATTCTGCCTGGTGTCAGCTCTGGCCCCTTGTCTTTGTCCACGACTAGTACAGTCTCTTCTCCAGTGACCAGGAGCAAAGCATGAAAGACAGAGATCCTCTCTTCTGCAGTGCATGAGTGTAGAGTGACTGGCATCACCGCAGACCTGACAAGTCCGTCTGTGAAAGGGCGATGTGGCAAACCACTGTGGTGTCACAAGTGCAGGAGCTGCAGCCTGTACATTTTGACGTGCCATCATGCGATCCAAGAGGCTGATTAGAGAACGCATGCCAGTCACATCAATGGCCGAGTTGGTGGCTGGAATAGACTGGGAACAAGGTGACTGCAGACCAGGCTGATCAGCTTTAAGAGATACTGGGGACCGCCCGAGATGAGGAGTGGACATGGGCACTGGGCAGGAGAATACTGGTGCCACAGAAATTGGGACGTAGAAACACCTGAAGGAGTGAGATCTGGGATTTGTGCTGTGACTGGAGACTGCATTACAAACCCTGAGGTTGAGGTAAGCTGTGAGATGGGATTGGCCTGCACTGTTTGTGGTGTTGTCACCTCCTGTGGCATGGCACAGCGGTTGTGTCTCCCTGAAGCTTGAGAGGCGGTCTGAGTACGTGCCCTGAGCTCACGTTGGAAGCTGTCAATGCGCTCTTGAACTTCAGTGGTTTTCCACTCTTCAGCCGCTTTAACACTGAGCCTGTTGGATAGGATCGGGTCAGGACAATACTTGATGAACATCATTGACACCTCACGTCCTGGGTCCTCAACAGTACGACCTTGCCTCCGCAAGCATTCATCAGCAATATCAATGGCATTATTTAGCCTAATCCAATATTCCATCACTCCCTCGTGTTGCAATGGTTTGGTGTTGTAAAAGTCAGCCATCGGCATAGAAGAATATGTAAACTCACTAAAGTGCTGTTTCAGGATGTCAAAAATCAGCCCAGGAGTCTGTATGGGGTCAAGTGAACTGTTGTGACGCAGTGTAACTTTCACTACGTCTTTGGCCTTCCCCATCAACCTAGCTAAAATGTCTTGTGATCGCTGATCAGCTGGTGTGTTACCTTTTACAAGATACATTTCCATCATCTCTACCCAGTCATGGATAGAGAACTTATCATTGCTGTCACCCCTGAAAACTGGAGGCTCCTTAACATCAGACTGCATGACAAGTTTTACTCCAGATAAGTTTAACTCAGAGGGTCCCTGGTCTGACTTAGAGACCTCAGGCATGTTTACACTGGTCCCTTTTTCACCTTGCAACTGAGCCACAATGGACTGACCGATCTGACTGGCCAATTCAGCGATGAGAGAGCACAACTCAACAGGAGAAGCTGCCTGTGGGGTCTGTAAGTCACAAGGGGGAGCCTGGATACGAGTGGAACAAAACCTGGGTGTGTGCAACCCACCCACTTTGGGAGTCTGACCAACATCTTCAAGAAACCACCCTCTACCAATGCCCACATTAGTGGAAATATCCCCTTCAGGAGCTTGAGTTGCTTCTGAACCATATACTGATTCCATAATGACAAGGAGAGTGCAAATAAACAAAAACAGAAAACTACTTATAAGAATATAAGCACACAACAAAGGTATTAATAAAACCAGTATTAATAATCAATCCCTTAGGAATCCAAACTGCACTTAGTAGATGTCCAAATATATACAAAATGTCCCACACAGTTTAAAAGTCACCAACTTGGAACAAAGTCAGGTAGGAAGAGCTCCCCACGGCGATCGAGATGGCGTCGATGCTTCTCAAATCCAGAGGGTCACGGCACCAATGTAACCCACCCACTTTGTGTGTGTGTTACGCCTGGTGAAACCTGCATTGTGTTCTGGCGTGTAATTATGGGACAAGAGACAGAACTGGATCTCTAGTTCCTTTAATGACAGCACACTCCATAACTCCATACCTGTAGTACAGGAAAACAATCATGAGTCGTGTGCCACGTATCTGCTAGACTGGCTCTCCTCTGGCCATGCAAGAAAGCTCTGTGCGTATTCAGTAACTCAGAATAACATAATATTTTGACAAATAAAAATCAACAAACTGGCCCTTTAAATCGAGTTTGAGATTACCAAAAAGCATAAAAAAATAATATATCAATGAAAATACAACTTAACAGAAATAATACACAAAGTACATGAAAATAAATCAGGAAAAACAAATCCTCATTTCTAACCAGGATCATTTTGGTATTTTGGAGTATAATACAAAAGGAATTAACAGGAATTAACAACATATTAACTCTGTTGCACTAAAAACATATTAACAGGCATCTAACAGTCTTCACTATACAAATTTATTTTGTTGCACATAAACAAACAAATACCTCCATACCTGTAGTACAGGAAAACAATCATGAGTCGTGTGTCACGTATCTGCTAGGCTGGCTCTCCTGACGAGAGAAAACGCGTGCCATTAAAACACAGGACAGATCTCCCTTGCTCGTGTCCAAGCTAAATTAGCGCACTAGCATTAGCCATATATTCTCAAGATAAAACTTGCTAAAATAACAAACTCAAACCTCTTCAAACTCACACAGTACAAGTCAAACAACTAATTGGACAAAATACAGCAGTGTAATCGTATTGTGTCAATTCCCACAAAATTGCTCAAAGAAGTACTACCAGCTATTATCGATCCTTTTTTAACTATAGTAAACTCATCCCTTAGCCTGGGCCATGTACCCAAAGCTTTTAAACTAGCAGTTATTAAACCTATGATCAAGATACCAAATCTTGATGCTTGTACACTGTCTAATTACAGGCCTATTTCAAATTTGCCATTTCTGTCCAAGATCTTAGAAAAAGTCGTGGCCCAACAACTTAGTTCATATCTACATAAGAATCATATATATGAAAAATTCCAATCTGGATTCAGGCAACATCATAGTACAGAGACAGCTCTAGTCAAGATAACAAATGATCTTCTTCTTGCCTCTGATCAAGGCCACGTATCCCTGTTGGTGCTTCTTGACCTAAGCGCAGCCTTCGATACAATAGACCACAATATTCTCCTAGAAAGGTTAGAAAACATGGTTGGAATCACAGGGACAGCCCTATTATGGTTCAAATCTTACTTAACGGAACGTTATCAATTCATAAAAGTAAACAATCTAAATTCAAATTATTCTAAAGTAAGATTTGGAATTCCACAAGGCTCTATTTTAGGACCATTGTTGTTCACATTATACATGTTACCGCTAGGCACAGTTATAAGAAACCATGACATTAACTTTCACTGTTACGCAGACGACACGCAATTGTATATTTCAGCCAAGCCCGATGACAAACACAGATTAAAGAAAATAGAGGACTGTGTAAAAGACGTGAAAGGCTGGATGTTGCGTAACTTCCTCTAAACTTCTAAACAGCAACAAAACAGAGGTCCTGCTTTTGGGTCCAAAAGTGGCAAGAAATAAATTATCAGATTTAATTTTAAATCTCGCTGACTTTCCAGTTAAACCTGGTTCAGCAGCAAAAAATCTTGGTGTCATAATTGACCCGGATTTATCATTTGATCAACACATAGGCAGTATCACTAGGACAGCTTTTTTACATCTTCGCAATATTGCTAAGATTAGAAATGTCTTATCCCTTCAGGATGCAGAAACATTAGTACATGCCTTTATTACTTCAAGGCTTGACTACTGTAATGCACTACTGTCAGGATGCACCAGCTGCAATTTAAGAAAACTTCAACTAGTTCAAAATGCTGCAGCCAGGGTCCTCACTAAAACTAAAAAATTTGAACATATTAGCCCAGTTCTATCATCACTTCATTGGCTGCCTGTTAAATTCCGCATTGACTACAAAATTTTGTTATTAACATATAAAGCTCTACATGGGCTTGCTCCTGAATACCTTCAAGATACAATTTCCTATTATGAGCCTCCACGTTCACTCATCTCCCATAGATAAAGGCGGCAGATCCAGCGGGTGCATGGACAAAGGGAATTATAGTAAACTGAGAAGCTGGTGCTGTCGTCCCACCGCTTCTCGCGATCACTCAGGTTTGTTGACGGTGGAGCGGAGGGATGCCAGTGTTTCAGGATGCTCCCGTGTCTGTGTGTCCTCCTGGTTCTCTTCTTTTAGTTAAAGCTGTCATAGTCAGATCTGCCGGAGTCATTAGCCACACTCTGGAAATTCTCATATTTTCTACTTTACAAACACAAAACAGTTCAAAACTAATTCCATCCCTTTACATCTTTCGGAGTAAACGACTGCCCACCTGTCTGTCTGGACACTGATGGATGACTGTCGAGATCCTTCTCCACGCTTCAGATCAGCTGCCCCACGTTCCTGCAACCACCACGTGCCTTGAAGCTGCCCCTACACTGAAGTTCTCACGGACTACTAACTAAAATCACCAGTAGATTGACCAGAGGAGGATGGGTCACCCCTTGTGAGCCTTGGTTCCTCCCAAGGTTTCTTCCTCAGCTGGGGGAGTTTTTCCTTGCCACTGTCGCCCCTGGCTTGCTCACTTGAGGGTTTTACATTTTGTTTTTACATTTCATGTCAAATCTTGTCTTACTGGAATTCTGTGAAGCCGCTTTGTGACAACATCAGTTGTGAAAAGTGCTATATAAATAAATTTGATTTGATTTGATAATCATATGCAAATTACAATTAATAGCTTTATGAAAAAACTTCGATCAGTCAGAGAGCAACATAGCAGCAACCTACCTCCGGCCATGCAAGAAAGCTCTGTGACCGGGCACACACGCACCTACGTCATGGCGCAGCGCACGCACACACACACACAGACTCAAGACGCACAGGTAGGTGGTTTTAACCCAAAATGAACATGACAAAAAAAAGAGGTGTTTTGGTGAAATTCACAAGTACATAATCCAATTGTTACACTAAGACAATAACTTAACAATAACAAAAAAAAAAGTGGTTGCCGATGCATGCAAATGAGGAGCATGGATGTGCATTTTTGTATAGACACTGAACAGAGCTATGCCAAGGATATCTTTAGGGGGCCTTAATGTATAGAACATATTTTTCCCCATTTCAACTGGTACCATTACATTCTGCCCATCAGGAAGAAAGACACACACATTCCTTAACCCTAACAAGAAGATTATGCCAGTCTGATTAATCTCATATTAGGTGGGAGATTGTTCATCCAACAATGGAATTCAGCTCACACATCATCAATCTGAATCTATTCAATATAAGTAGCATGAGTAGCAGAGATGAGGAGGGATTCATTCATCACTCTGTGGAAGACTGTGGGTAAGCAGTAAAATAATTAAAGGGTAGATTAAAGAAATAATGAATTTGGAGATTTCATCTTATACTGCACATAATTTTAAAAAATCAAGTGTTAGGAGAAGCCTAGATGTTTATAAACTAGGTGCACTGAGATAGACACTTGACTCCCACAATACACACTCCAGCTACTGGGGTGTCTCACTTTTCTTGAGATCCTGAAGTGGAGCCTTTAAAGGGGAGGGCCTCTGGTATGGGAGACACCGGAGCGTGGTTTTGGATATATATATAAGATGGTGGAAGTTTTGGGACCCTTTCTCTAGTGCTCTGGGAACTGTTGCATATACTACCTACCCTTTTGAAAAATCTCTACATGCTTGGGCTGGTCGACCATGGATCTTTAGGTAAGAAGAGTGAACCCTCCCCAGTTCTCATTTCATCACAATAGCTTTCAACACCTTATTTTCATATTGAGGTACTTGCAACACATAGCCTTTAGGCTAGGGCAGGGGTTGGCAGCCTTTAACACCCAAAGAACCATTTGGACCTGTTTTAGTAAAGAAAACACTGGGAGCCACAAAACCCTTTTGAAATTTTACATGAAATAACACTGCATGTACCATTTTTTTTTTGCCTTTGTGCTATGTATAAACAAACTATACTGTGTTACATTTATGAAATTAATAAACGACTGCAGAAAAATAAAATAACATTTCTGCATGCAACAAAACATATTTAACTTCGAAAAAAAGACATTGGGTTGACATTTAAGTAAAATACTCAATGTCTATTTGAGTCCTTGTAGTAATGGGGAAAAAAACACCGAACTTAAATTATCCACTGGCAGCAAACAAAAATGCTGTCCTCTCTCTGCGTGCCGTCATCCTTTTACTGGCACCGCGCAGTCAGCTGTCAAAAAGTTCAAGAAACCGCACACTGGTGGGTGTCGTACGTTGGAAGTTGTGACGTGTATTTTAAATATTAAAATATTTTAGATGTTACAAGATCGCCATAATCTTCATAGAATTACATTTTGAAAATTAACGAACTAAAATAAAATACATTTTAATTAAATACTCAGTAATTATTTTCAAAAGCTGAGCCACATCAGAGCGATCAAAGAGCCGCGGATTGCCGACCCCTGGACTAGGGACACTAGTTAGCGGCCCTTCTTTCCTCTAGACAGTTTCATGGTGAAACGGGGTTAGCTAGTGGTTCGTAGCACAGGTTCTCATGAGTGAGCCCATGTAGAGCTTTATACGTCAATAATAGAATATTGTAATCAATACAGAATTTAACAGGCAGTTTTAGTGAGGACTCTGACTGCAGCATTTTTAACTTATTAAAATGTACTTAAATTTCTGCAAGTACATCCTGACAGTAGTATGTTACAATAGTCTAGACTTGAAATAATAAAGGCATGTACTAATGATTCTGGTTCATGCAGGGATAAGGCATTTCATGTCTTGGCAATGTTGTGAAGATGTAAATGTGTTGATTGAATGATAAATCTGTGTCAATTCTTACGCTGGGATTTTTTGCAGCTCACCCAGGTATAACTGGAAAGTCAGGAAGAATTTCTTGCCACTTTTGGACCCAGAAGCAGGACCTCTTTTTTGTTACTGTTAAGAAGGAAAAAGAACTAGAGCTGTCTCAGTGCTATGGTGTGGCCTGAATCCAGATTGGAATTTTTCATATATATTTGGTTATGGTTATGTAGATATGAACTAAGCTTTTTACACAGCTTTTTCTAAGATCTTGGATATAAATGGTAGGTTTGAAATAGACCTGTAATGAGACAATATGTTAGTATCAAGAATTGGTTTGTTGATCAGAGTTTTAATAACTGCTAGCGTGAAAGCATTGGGTACATGACCCAGGCTAAGGTCATGTAAGTTTACAATAGTTAAAATACAGTTGATTATAACTGGTAGTACTTCTTTGAGTAATTTTGAGGGAATTGCATCAGGTGTCCAAGTTGTACAATTTGCAGAGGTGATAATTTTCTCTGGGTAAAAAGTTTGTAACTATGTTATGTATCTGTCACATCAGATGACAGCTGAGTCTACTTTAACACTGTGGGTTAAATTTGTTGTCTAATATTTTCTATTAAAAGAAAAGTCCATAAAAGTCCATAAAACTTGGCCTTCCAGGTCTGTAGGTACTGTTCTTAACAGACTGAGTAGAAAGAAAACATACAACACATCTGTAGCTGCTCAAGTGCACAACTACAGAAGTGTTGTATTGTCATCCAAGGATGAAGAAAAACAATCAAACAAACAAAAGATAAGGAATTGCTGTTTTCTCCTCCTTACTGTGTAGTTCCCCACAGTTCCCTCCTTCTTACAAGGCAAGTATGGTGAAACAACTGGGAGCGGGCTGGATTATGTGGTTCTGCACAGTTCCCCCCTTCTTACTAGGTAAGTATGTTGAAACAACTGGGAGCGGGTTGGATTATGTAGTTCCCCACAGTTAACCCTTTCTTATTAATTAAGAATGGTAAAACAACGGGGAGTGGGCTGGATTATGTAGTTCCCCACAGTTCCCCCTTCTTATTAGGTAAGTACAGTTAAACAACTGGGAGCTGACTGGATTATGTAGTTCCCCACAGTTCCCCCCTTCTTACTAGGTAAGTATGGTGAAACAATGGTGAGCAGGCTGGATTATGTAGTTCCCCATATTTCCCTCCTTCTTACTAGGTAAGTACAGTGAAAAACCATTAAACAGTGATCATGGTAAATAATGTCAAAAATTACAGGACCCAAATATTTGGGTTCCATTAATGGCCATGTGACAAACACACACCCTGCAACATGCAATTAAGAACAATCCTAAAATTTGAAAATACAACAAGAAAACTTTATTAAACATGATTATTTTGTTTTGATAACATTTTATGAAAATAGTATGAATATCAGTCAATAATATAACCTAACTAAACCATTCTCTAAACCAAGGAAATAAGCATCTAGCCAACCATTTTTATTGCAATCAACATTATATACATTTTAAAAATATAGGGTATATAAGAACAAATCTTTAAACTGTAAAAAAACAAATAACAAAATAAAATCTGCTGTTAATTTCTAAATTTCCACTTATTTTTTTAATGACGTTCAGGACTCCACAAATTTTTTCAGCTCATTGTGCTACAAGCAACCATACTGTAGTTTTTAATATGATGTCAACAATCTAAGCCTTGACTACAAAAATCAATTGTGGAACCACATGTTTTGTGCTGTTTGTGCTGGTTTAAAAACAAGTATGGAAAAGAAATATAATACTAATAACATTTTGTGCCTGTTTTGCAGTGACTACAGCAGAGCCATTCATAGGTATGGGCATGTCCTGCAGACCTACAAAAGTACTCTTTGTATGTCACAGGCCTTGAAGCATCACCATGTTGAAAAAACAACGATGGCTCTGATGAGCATATTAGAAGAGGTAGTGTATGTGCACTGCATGTGTATTTCTGTTGCCATTGTTCTTGCTGTTAAACTGTTACTTGATAATACAAGTTAATAAAAATCAGAATAAACTGTATATGTCTTTTTTAATTTGGAGAGTGAGTATGTAAAATTGACCGTAGGATAGGTGCGAAGCGGGCGAAATGAGCTTTCTCCGACGCGTTGCTGGGCGTACTCTCCGTGATCAGGTGAGGAGCAGTAGAGTCGCTGCTCTTTCGTGTTGAGAGGAGCCAGTTGAGGTGGTTCGGGCATCTTTTCGGGCTTCTTTGCTCGCCCTGTTGCCACCGCGACCCTGAAATGGAAAAGCGAAAAAGAAGATGAAGATGAAAACACGCACACACACACTGAAGTAACAAACCTAAAAAATGACATGCCCTGGTAATTATATGATTTGACCCCTTTGATAATTTAATGTCTGTACATTCCTGTCACCTTTAGATGATTCCGTATATCAAGTATGCCACTAATGTAAATACAGTTCAAGCTTTCTAGTTTGATTGCCAAAGCTATATATTAATTTATATTGTTATGTTATTCCAAAAAATACATTTGAACAAAATGGGGTCAAAATATTTTCAATCACTGACTTTGACTGCTAAACACACACCAAGTCTGATTATCCAACACAAGCCAAATCTGGATGGGAGTAAAAATCTTTGGATCTAACAGTCTCCTAGGATCTTAATAATCTCTTTCAATCCTAGACTCAATAATGCATGTGGCAAGTGCAGGCTAGACCATCCTGTTGAATCTCACAGAATAGCTACTGTGGCAGAAATTGCATAAATAAGTTAATGCTGACACTATGCAGGTTGTTGACTTAGCCTCCAAATTCCCCATATCACAATCGGAACAAACATCTGCTGGATGCTGAAATAATCTAGTCCAATCCACGTTGGCCCAACCTTGTAACTTTTTGGTACCAGATACCATGTCACCTCAAGAGGCCTAAACACAATTTGGGCAAAATTATTCCTTATGGCAAAAAATCTTTCTTTTTTTGTTGGCTTTTCTCTTCTTTTTGTGTTTCTTCTTTCCTGACGAATATGAGAAGGTAGATGAGGATGATGATGATGATGATGATGTAGTTGAAGAAAGTGTCCTTTGTCTATCTATAAAAAGGAAAAACAATAAAAAAAACATTTTCAGTTTTACTGTAACTTTTTTTTATTACCATCACTTTTCACCCTCAAAGGTACAACATGTCTGAACTGTAACATCCAATAGGTAGCGCTAATTGAAAGCAGTAATTTCACTCTTCATGGTTTCTTCTGCTTTTGCATATGTTCATCCTTGTTTCATATAGTTTTACACATTGTAGAAACAGAAATCTTATTAAAATATTAATATTATTAATATATTAAAAGATAATTTTTAAAACCTATACACCACAATATAAAAAAAATGTCTGCCCCTTACTTAATAAGTTGAAAGCTGGGTTAAGTAAGGGTCTGGCCAGCATGGTTGAATCTGAACATAATAACTTTCCAGCAATATTAAGACAGATAAACTGTGTCTCAGTACTCTATATTTAGTAGAGTTTACAATATTTTTGTTAAAATATAAATACTGAATAAAATTTCTGGTTTCAACATCACAATTGAAAGTGCTATGAGAAACTCTTCTTGTGAATTCCACTGTCTGTGATTTTCCATTAATGAACTTATTGTTGGTTCACTGTAAAAGCTAGTACCTGGTTATGAATTATAAGAAGAAGGAAAAAAAACACCTTTATTGAAATGCTTATCTGCATTTGACCCATCCATGATACTAAACACACACTAGTGAGCAATTCTTCACACACATAACCGAACCACTCATGCATCCTTATATCATCACACTACCATGCTTTATTTTTGATATATTATGGTACATTTAGGCCTTTACTCTGTGCAATAATAATAAAGGAATTTTAACTGTTATACTTAAAATACTTATGCTATAATATTACCTGCTTTAAGCATCAGAATTTGTCTCTGTTTGCACCGGGACTACAGTATCTCCTTTGGAGCCTGGCAGTCGCACACACAGGACAATACTTACCTCTTCACCCAGGTTTTGGTAATATTGTCCCACACACATTCTCCAACAACGCACGACTCCATGAATTTTTGATTGTGCCAATAAGTAAAATGATATTTCTTATGTAGAATTTCTCAGTTTGTGATAATTATCCCGATATTTGAATCGACCAGCAAAGGGATGCACAACAGCACATATAGTGCACTGTGAATTATGCCCCTCTGTCAGTACTTTACATTGGGTCCATAAGAGTATTAATCCCAAATGTTTAATATAATAAGCACTGTAAAAATATGCTAACGACAAAGGGCAGTTTAAAATGTAAGCAGAACCCAGAAATATATCAAATAAATTTTTAATTCGTTATGATTTATTTCATTTTGCTCATCTTGACAATACTGTATGTCTTCAGACAACCTTATCAGAATTATTGCCAATGGTGGACAGTACAAAGACATTTGAGCTACTTAAGTATTTCCATAGGGTGGCACAGTCACACAGCTCCAGGTACCTAGAGGTTGTGGGTTCGATTCCTGCTCCGGGTGACTGTCTGTAAGGAGTTGGTGTGTTCTCCCCGTGTCCGCATGGGTTTTCTCTGGGTGCTCCAGATTCCTCCCACAGTCCAAAAACACACGTTGGTAGGTTGATTGGTGACTCAAAAAGTGTCCGTAGGTGTGAGTGAATGTGTGTGTGTCTGTGTTGCCCTGTGAAGGACTGGCGCCCCCTCCAGGGTGTATTCCCACCTTGCGCCCAATGATTCCAGGTAGGCTCTGGACCCACCGCGACCCTGAACTGGATAAGCGGTTCTAGATAATGAATGAATGAATGAATAATTACATACATTATTTATGGTAATTTTTTAATGAATCAAAATTAGGTTAAACGACAATCATAATTTCATTAAAACCATGGTTAAATACGTGTTTTGTCCTAAACCCAAAGACAAAAATATAAGTTTTAAAATGATATAAAACTTGGGACAACAAAACTAATATTTCCGAAGCTGTAAGGATAGTTTTGCTAAGGTGCCTGGAATCGCACTTTTGATATACCTAAAAAGCTAGCACACATATGTGCATTAACAATAGTTTAACCAACACTCCTTGAGCACTGTACACTAGCAGTGGGACATATATGTTAACTAAAACGCTAAATTAAAACATCGGTATATAATATTTAGTGATTTAGCCTTAAAATATGTTTTACTTTAAAACTTCAACATCGCTCTTTGTTTTATTAGTGTGCCTTCTTGATGAGGTTGCCAGGTGTACTGCAAGATTCCTCTACGCATGTTTAAAAAAAGTGGATGTAATGCAGTTTTGTTGTTTTAAACAAAGCTGTACTTTAACACTTTCTGGTTTCCACTGTCTTAACAGTCCAGACAGTTTTTTGTTTTTGATTTTACATACCATAGTCGAGGTTTTCTACTCATGCAGTAAAAAAACTAGAGGTAAATAATGAAGTATTTAAAAAGCCTTCAAATTTGTAATATAAAGATAGAAAAGGCTCAAATATATTTAAACTAATTTGCAGAGGGGAATGCGATGAGAACAACAAAAAATAAAGGCTCTTTTCAAAGATTCTTTTTGTAGTTCCAGCTGAAAACATAATAGAATCACTGTTTAATGCAAAGGGTGGATTGTTAACAGTACAGGGAGGGTTTTAAAAGTCAAAATACTTGTTAAATACATAAAAAAATATCTTTCCTCTAGTTCGTAAATTCGTTTTTTTCGTGGGGGATGCGTTCCAAGACCACCCGCGAAAAACGAATTTCCGCGAACTAGAGGAAAGATATTTTTTTATCACTGTACTGTTAACATCACTGACCTGCGCGCTAGCCCCAACATGTTTTGCGTTGAGGCGGTAACGAACAATGTAAGTGCTCCTGTCATAAGCAAACTCCTTCCTGCATTAAGTGCAAATAACAACATTTTTGTTTGTACTTCCATCTGGAAGTTTCTTGTATTTAAATTTCCCATCCACCAGCATACTCTCTTCTGTAGTGGAGTATGGATCGAATAAAGAAATGAAAGGTTCTGAACGAAAAGACTCTCCCCCTTTGACAAAGATTTTTTGGAACAGAACCCCACATTCCACAGACTGCGTGTGTGCGAAGACTCTGCACTCCCCCACCCACACGCACACACATAAACTCACATCAAAGACTGAGCAGGACACTTTCCAGTGACCCCCTCCATCGTCTTCAGAAATGGAAAGAAAACAAACCCAGTTTATGATGCTCTTAGCCAAAAAGAAGATCAAACACAAGGTGGTAAAGACCGGAATTAAAAAGGACCTTTATGGCTTGGCGCCTAAGTGGCTCGTGATTATCTCCTGCAAAAATCAACAGATGGCTAACGGGTGACCTCGGTTTGAACTCCTGTTAACCCATCTGCACAGGACGAACAGCATGGACCAACAGCGAGTCCCCAAGTGGACGTTTGCGAAATCACGTCTCGCCTGAGGCCGTCTAAATACATAACGGACTTAATAAAATTTTAATAAAAATATTTATGCAATATGTATGAATGTCACTCTCTGTTGTCCTCAGATGAACGTCCACCATCTAATGAAGTGATGTGTATTACTGTTTCAATCATGAAAGAAAGTTTCTGTCTCTGATTAGGAAAACGAATTAGTATCTTCTAGCATAATATTGTAGTGGGAGGTAATCGTAAAATACCCAATATATATATACGTAGATGTTTGATATTAATAATCCAGGACACTCATTATGCTATACCACAAACATGTATAAGTAATTTTTGTGTATGCGTGAATCTTTTCTCTCTCTCTGAAATGTGAAACAAGTCACGTGAGCCTCAGACCCAGGATCCAATCAAAGGAAGGATACCTCCCAATTGGGCGTGACCGCGCCACCTTTGAAAAGAGAGTGCCCGACTCATTTCTCTCTCTCTCTAGCTTCCGCCCTTCGCACTCTAGCTTCCGCCCTTCGCCCTCTCGCTTCCTCTTCTCGCCCTTCTAGCTCTTCTCAGAGCTCTTCTGCCGCTCTCCGGCGACCTCCTCACGTTGCGCTCACTCTCTTCAAGCGCGACGCTCTTCATTATTCCTTACGCCGACGAAACGACTCATCAAAGACTCTAAAAGGACCTCACTCAGCTTCCAAGAGACATCTTGTGTTAGTTAGCAGTGTGATACAGAAACTTCAACGTAACGTCGAGTAACTCTAAGTAATCTTTTTTCTTTTTATTGTGTTCGTGTTTGATCGCCCAATCTAAGTTTAATCTCACGACTGATCAAAGCAGTTGAAACTTATTTTGGCCAGAATAAGATATCACCCCTGAGATTAGTTGATAGCAGATACATTAGCGTCATAAGCTGACTTCTGAGGGCATCGCTTCTGGAGACTCGAGTAACGAGCTAACGACTCTGAGACGCCCCCCCTTTCTCAGGGGACAATCCAGCCAGGCCTGCAGTTCTCCGTGAGGGAATCCCCCAGACTAACGTCACCCCGTCTAAGGCCAAGAGTGTCTGACTCAAACTGGAAGGAATCCCCTTTCCAATGAGCCTACCTTCGACGACACGGGGAGGATAAGAAGCAAAAACCCGGAGAACGGAGATTGAAACTGTGGGACCCGACGGCTCGGTGAAAAAGGCAAAAAGAGTAAACAAGCAAACTTTACTCACTTTTCAGAAGCTGATGCCTAATTAAGTCTCTTGATAAATTTATACATGAATTAAAACCTCATTTAGTAACACATTAGTCAAGTCATATCGCCTAGCCTATCTTTAGATTCGAACTAGTTTGACCTGCGTTGATCCAGTGAGAATTCCTAAGATTATGCTATGTTAAGTAAATATTCTTTTTCCTTTTAATAAATATTTCCATTATTTGAAATAACAGTGTGTGGAGTCTGTTCATTAAAAGTCTGAAAATCATGAAGAACTCGTAGCGATGACGGTATTCATTCTCTAACTACTTGTTAATATTTTTGTCATTTAAGTCAATCATAATAATAACAATTATTATCATTAGTCCAAACGTCAATAATCAGAAGAGTTTGAATAAGGTCAAACGCTACAAACACAATATATAAATATATATAAGATATATATTTATATATATATCATGGTGTATACACAACATACACTACACTTCCGTCATCTCCATCATGTTCATCACATTGTGCGTCGTTATAATTTGTATGCCTGGAACTCATACACTGAGAAACCTTCCATGGTGCAAAGTGCTATTAAAATGTGTTAAATTTTTTATTCCGTTATTTTCCCTGTATATATATACAAACCGGATTCCAAAAAAGTTGGGAAACTAAACAAATTGTGAATAAAAACTGAATGTAATAATGTGGAGATAGCAAATGTCAATATTTTATTTAATGTAATAGAACATGGATGACAGATCAAAAGTTTCAACAAATCCCAAAAAAGGGATTGGGACAAGGCCATTTTTTACCACTGTGTGGCATTCTTCTTACAACACTCAACAGACGTCTGGGGACAGAGAAGACCAGTTTCTCAAGTTTAGAAATAGGAATGCTCTCCCATTCATGTCTAATACAGGCCTCTAACTGTTCAATTGTCTTGGGCCTTCTTTCTCGCACCCTCCTCTTTATGATGCGCCAAATGTTCTCTATAGGTGAAAGATCTGGACTGCAGGCTGGCCATTTCAGTACCCGGATCCTTCTCCTACGTAGCCATGATGTGATTGCTGCAGAATGTGGTCTGGCATTATCTTGTTGAAAAATGCAGGGTCTTTCCTGAAAGAGGTGACATCTAGATGGGAGCATATGTTGTTCTAGAACCTGAACATAGTTCTCTGCATTAATGGTGCCTTTCCAGACATGCAAACTGCCCATGCCACAAGCACTCATGCAACCCCATACCATCAGTGATGCAGGCTTTGGAACGGAGCATTGATAACAACTTGGGTTATCCTTGTCCTCTCTGGTCCGGATGACATAGCGTCCCAGTGTTCCATAAAGAACTTCAAATCATGACTCATCTGACCACAGAACAGTCTTCCATTTAGCCACACTCCATTTTAAAAGACCCCTGGCTCAGTGCAAACGACTGAGCTTGTGGAGCTTACTTAGAAATGGCTTCCTCTTTGCACTGTAGAATTTCAGCTGGCAACGGTGGATGGCACGGTGAATTGTGTTCACTGACAATGCTTTCTGGAAGTATTGCTGAGCCCATTCTGTTATTTCCTTGACAGTGGCATTCCTGTTTGAGGTGCAGTGACATTTAAGGGCCCAGAGATCACGAGCATCCTGTAAAGTTTTACGGCCTTGACCCATACACACAGCAATTGTTCCAGATTCTCTGAATCTTTTGATGATGTTATGCACGGTTGATGATGATAACTTAAAAGTCTTTGCTATTTTATGCTGGGTAACACCATTCTGGTATTGCTGCACTGCGCAACAATGGTGGAATTGGTGATCCTCTTACCATCTTGACTTCAGAGAGACACTGACACTCTGAGAAGCTCTTTTTATACCCAATCATGTTGTCAATTGACCTAATTAGTGTTAATTGGTCTTCCAGCTGTTTGTTATATGCTCAATTTCCTTTTTCCAGCCACTTATTGCTACTTGTCCCAACTTTTTTGGGATTTGTTGACACTGTGAAATTTTGAATCAACATATTTCTCCTTTAAAATGTTACATTTACTCAGATTAAACTTTTGATCTGTCATCTATGTTCTATTACGAATAAAATATTGACATTTGCCATCTCCAAATCATTGCATTCAGTTTTTATTCACAATTTGTTTAGTGTCCCAACTTTTTTGGAATCCGGTTTGTATATATATATATATATATATATATATATATATATATATCAGAGGCGATTGCTCTAAGACTGCAAGGGAAACTCAGCAAAAAATAAGTGATCAAATATATACTGTTGTGTGCACATGTCATTGAATATATATGCACTACAACGCGATCAACTTTTGTTCAGAATCAGCTTCTTATCACTGGTAAAGACAGTGCTTTAAACAGTGTCCACAGAATTCAATAGCGAAGCAGCGAAACGAGACGAGTCATTGGATAAAGGCTGGGCTTTGTCCCGCCCATCGGACGCTCAGCGTCTCTGGGGGTCTATGGGGCAGTGGGCTGGCCTCGATTGGCCTGGATGCTCAGCTTCTGCATGGTGATTGGATGATCTGCCTGAGGCTGAATCCCTTTTTGATTGACAGCGAAATGAGCGAATCAGCGATCTTTGGTGTAAAGATCCGTGGGAGCATTACATTTTCATTCTGTTCTGAGTTGAACCGGAGATTTTCTTAATCCTTTTAGCAGCATTTTCTTTGTTAAAAACGACGAGCGACAAATCGAGCTTCTATTTCTGGTGGGGTTTTTTGTAGCTGCTGTTACGACCCAGTCTAGGGTTGAGCCGTAACAGAATGAGGGATGGGTTGAAATTAATATATGTGAAGGGAATAACTGTAACAGATGTAAATGGTGAAACAAAAGGGACACAAACGGAAACACAGAATGGATAATGAATAGAATATATATTGTAAATGTGATATTTACAATGAAACCAAACACCAGTGAACTTCAGGATGGCCTTTAGCTGACAAAAACAACAAACAAACACCCCTCCTAACTGACCCACAAACAACTCTAACTTACCTAAGTGTAAACAAAAGGAAACAAAAGACAACACCTTACCTTCCTCCCTGTCTATACACAAAAACACACACAAAACCCACTCCCAAAACAAACGGCAGCCAACCCTACTCTGGTGAAATATATACACAGTGTTACAATAATTTACAAAAGATAGATCTAGCATCAGTATTCAAAAAGTGGCAAACACAAACTCGTAGTCGAAATAGGAATGGATCAAAGTCAAAACCAGGCAAACAGAATTCAATATACACAATACAAATCACAGCACAAAACAAAGCTCCCTAACAGCGTACACAGACACGTATTTATGATTCCCGCCGAGATGACGTAGACGAAGTGGTGACAGAAAACACATGGACTGGATGACGGACTGGAATCAGGATGATGAACTAACACATGAACTGGAACATGGAATGAACTCTAGACGAGTGAACAAACATGGACTGGAACAGATTGCAGAACCTATAAATTTACAGAGATAGAGAGAAAGAGAAAAAACACACACATACACAGCGCAGCGTAACACTGCTTGTTATTGGAGACTGACTTCTATCACTCTTTCTGACTTCTATCGCAATTTCTGTCCAGTAGGTGCTGCTGAGCCCCTCCACCGTCACAAAGCACTCACAGACAGACACACTTCACATGGGCCAAGGCCGTTTAAGCAGCCTAGCTCTGCTGGCCATTGAGTGGACACTAGTCAAGTCCCTGGAAAAGACCCCTTGTTGGTACGACAGGGTCACAGATCATTTTCTTGAAAAGGAACGGAGGGTAGAATTTATGTATAAATAAACCGACACATTTCATGATGTAGGTCGAAATTGAGCTTCCCCTCCTTGAAAGACCAGCAAATAATGGCAATACATGAGTGGTTCCAAAAAAATTCAGAGTTCTGTCAGCAGGCTGGCCAAGAAGTTTGGTAAAGCCTGTTTGAGCGATTACTCTCAGGTCATATTTTACTTGAAGCTCTTTCTGGTACACAGTCCTTCTTTCATTTTATTTTCTTTTTTTTAAAAAAAAGCTCACTCTTGATTTTACATCTCGAGACTTTGTTTGCTGAGCAGGCCCTGCAGCAGATTTTAACTGGGATACAGGGCCTTACAGAAACCCTGCAGACCATGGCTACCCCTAGACCCACCCAGAGCCAAAGAACTCTGTCACCCAGTGATTCCAGAATTAACAGAATTAACTTCCAGAGTCGAGCTATACCTACCTCCTACTGAGAGTTATGATGGGGACCCAGGTCACTGCCACAGAAACCCTTCTTGCTCCAGTGCTCCCTGGCCTTTAACGGGTAGCCCTCTTGTTTTCCTACAGAAAGGGCCAAGGTTGCTTACATTTCACTGCTCACAGACAGGGTTCTAGCTTGGGCCACTCCTGTTTGGGAACATCAACCCTTGGTGTGTGGTTCCATAAGTCAGTTCATGGTTCAAATGCATAACACATTTGACCATCCAGTCTGTGCATACAACAAGAAAAGCACTCAGTGGCAAACTATGCTATTGAATTTTGAATTCTGACTGTTGAATGCGGCAGGAATTTGGTGGTTCTTAGGTCTGTCCTCCAGCAAGGTCAACATGATGACCTAAAAGATTAATTGGCCCCTCAGAAGCCCTCTTCCTCAATACCTCAATAAAGTAGCCCTCAAGCTTGACAACTGGCTGCAATAATGCAGCAGGCAACAGATTGGAGTGCCATCCTTACCCCCACCCCCCCCTTGCATTGACTACAGGGGTCAGGTATTCACCAAGCTGAATTTGCACAGTGCCAACAACCTCAAGACAACATTCATCACCCCATCTGACTACTACGAGTGTTTGGTGATGCCTTTGGGGCTCATGAATGCTCCTGCTATATTCCAGGAGGCGATATCAATTTTTCATGCCTGGTCAGTCACTTTCTTTGGCTTTGTCATTTTCAAGGAGTGGTTACAAATGGATCCAGCCAAAATCAAGTCGATTATTGGACTGGCTGAACCCCACATCCGTCCGGCTAGTCCACTGCTTTCTGGGCTTTGCTAATTCTTTCAGGCACTTTGTTAGGAATTTTAGTACAGTTGCTGCTCCTCTTATTGCTTTCACAAGAAAGCAGACAGGGCAGTTTTCTTGGACACCTGAAGCCCAAAAGACCTTAGAGAAACTCAAGCACCATCTTCCTGACTCCAAGTACCCTTTCATTGTGGAAGTCGATGCCCTTTCACCCATGCACCTTTTATTCCCACTGCTTAATTCCTGCATAGTGCAATTACAATGCTGGCTGGAAGGGTCTAATCATCAATTTCTGGTCTGGACAGATCACAAAAACTTGGCCTAGCCTCAGTAGGCAAAGAGGCCCGATGGTCCTGTTATTCAACCTTTTTGGTTTTTGTCTTTTCTTACTGACCCAGGTTCTAAGATCGCCATGCCAGATGCTCTGTCCAGACAATGAGACTCTTCTTCCTCCAATGACCCTTCAGAGCCCATAATTCCCAGAGCCTGGATTGTGGCCTCTAGGTCACTATATAACCTGCACTCCTGCAAGAACCAGACCCTACAGGGGGTCCCCTGGGTATACTCTAATGATGCTTTTCCACCGCATATGTCCAGCTCTATATGGCTTGTTTCTGCACGCTTAAAACTTGTTGCTTTTCCATTGGCACACCTTCCCAGCAAAATGGAGCCATTGACGTAGTGTTCCTCAGTGGGGCAATGGGCTTCATGAGTAAAAACCTTTCTCTATCTTTCTGTATCACAACGTGGTGAGACCCTGTTGTGTTTACTGTGTAATTTTCCCATCTAAATATATTCCATATAAAATAGTAGGACAGCTCAGGCTTTCAGAAGAAAAGATGAAGAGGGGTTCATTCACCACTCTGTGAAAGACTTTGTGGGCAAACAGCAAAATAATAAAAGGCTAATTTTTCTTAACATAACATAATAATAATCTTATACTGCACATAATAAAAAAAAATCACATAATACGGTGAAATTTCTATGTAAAGGACAAGGCCCAAAACCAGCATTAGCTGATTGTGGTGTTTAGGCCATTAGATAGCACTAAATTAAAAACAGTGCTAATTTAGACAGCACTTGTCTAAATTAAATACAGACAAGCTTCTGTAGGAGAATCACTGCATGGGCCCAGGAACACTTCCAAAATCACTGTCGGTGAAAACAGTTTGTCGCTGCATCCTTAAATGCATGTTAAAGCTCACAAATGCAAATGTGATCTGAGTAATTATGGTGGCTCATAAGAGGAAATAAAATCTTGTAGGTACTGAGGAGTGAGCCCATTTAGAGCTTTGTATGTCAATAATAGAATTTTGCTATCGATACAGGCAGCCAATGCAGTAATGATAGAAATGGACTGATAAGAGAACATGGAAAAACATCTGATGATAAAGTAGGACCTCTGTTTTATTACTGTTCAGGAGGAGGAAGTTACGCAACATCCAGCCTTTCACATCCTTTATACAGTACTCTATATTCTATATTTGTGTTAGTCATCAAGCTTGGCTTATTTGTAAAATTGTGAAAGTTAATGTAATGATTTCTTGGTAACTGTGCCTAAATGTAACATGTAAAATGTAAACGATAATGGTACTAAAATGGAGCCGTTTACATTTACAAACTGATAACATTCTTGTCACGCCTTGGCCCTGTCCATTTTTTCATTCATTATCTGTAACTGCTTATCCAGTTCAGGGTCGTGGTGGATCATTGGGCACAAGGCGGGAATACACCCTGGAGGGGGCGCCTGGAATCATTGGGCACAAGGCGGGAATACACCCTGGAGGGGGCGCCAATCCTTCACAGGGCAACACAGACACACACACATTCACTCACACCTACGGACACTTTTGAGTCGCCAATCCACCTACCAACGTGTGTTTTTGGACTGTGGAAGGAAACCGGAGCACCCGGAGGAAACCCACACGGACATGGGGAGAACACACCAATTCCTCACAGATAGTCACCCAGAGTGGGAATCGAACCCACAACCTCCAGGTCCCTGGAGCTGTGTGACTGCGACACCGTGCCGCCTGGCCCTGTCCTGTGTCTGTTTTTCCCACCATGTGCTCTAGCACATGGCTCTGTTTGTTATTTTTCCTGTCTCCACCCTTGTCCTGCCTTAGCTCCACCCACTTGCTTTGCCTCCTTTGTAGTTCTGCCCTCTCGTTATCTGTCCCAGGTGTTCCTTGTCTGTGGTGTGCATTTAAGTTCCCTTGTCTTAGGCCCTCTTTGTTGGACATTCCTCTTTCTTCAGTCCAGGTTTGTCTGTATCTGTCTTTGTGTTCTGCTCTGTTTAGCAATCTTGTTTAACCTTCTTGTTTAGTGTGTAGCCCTTGTGTTTACTGTTCTAGCCAATGTATGCAAATTAGAATTGTTCATATATATGGTTATGTAGATATGAATTAAGTTGTTGTGCCACAGCTTTTTCTATGATCTTAGATATAAATGGTAGGTTTGAAATAGACCTGTAATTAGATAATATGCTAGCATCAAGATTTGGTTGGTTAATCAGAGGTTTAATAACTCATCATCATCATCTTCTTTTCTGCTTTTCCATTTCAGGGTCGTGGTGGTTTAATAACTGCTAGTTTTAAAAGATTTGGGTACATGACCAAGGCTAAGGGTTGAGTTTACTATACTTAAGAGGGTTCATAATAACTGGTAGTACTTTTTTGAGGAATTGTGAGGGGAATTGCATCAGGTGTGCAAGTTGTGTGTGTGTGTGTGGAATTTGTGGTTCTGTACGTGATGATATTTGTAATTCTGGAAATCACACTGAAGAATACTCTAAGATCATATTTATTATTCTTGATAACTGAGGCCAGATATGCTGAGCAAGGCTATACTCTAAGGCTGTCCTTCCAGGTACAGTGGAATGCTTCCAGTTTGGTTACTTGCCATATCTGCTCTAGTCCATTTGTTGCTAAAAAAAGAAGGGGACTATTTTGTTTGTTATAAGTGCACAGTTCATAAGCCAGAATCCATGATGTTATGGGGGGCATCAGTGCACATGGTGTAGGTAACTTGCACACCTATGAATGCACCATTAAAGAAGATATATATATATATATATATATATATATATATATATATATATATTATATACACACACAGGGGTTGGACAATGAAACTGAAACACTGATGATTTGGGCAGTCATGGTTTTGTTTTTTGGATACAATCCAGGTTAGCACCCGAACATCCCTTTCAGACAGCTTCCTCTTGCATCTACAGTTAATTCTGTTGGATGTGTCTTTTCCTTCTTGGTGGTATGCTGACATTACCCTGGATATCGTGGCTCTTGATACATCACAAAAACTTGCTGTCTTGGTCACAGATGTGCCAGCAAGACGTGCACTAACAATTTGTCCTCTTTTGAACTCTGGTATGTCACACAATGTTGTGTGCATTGCAATATTTTGAGCAAAACTGTGCTCTTACCCTGCTAAGTGAACCTTCACACTCTGCTCTTACTGGTGCAATGTGCAATTAATGAAGATTGGCCACCAGGCTGGTTCAATTTAGCCATGAAACCTCCCACACTAAAATGACAGGTGTTTCAGTTTCATTGTCCAACCCCTGTATGTATGTGTAAATTTTGTGATGAGTCTGAAAATGGCAGTCATAAATTTGATTAAGCAGCAGTTACTGTTAAAGTATAGTAAGGATAGTAAATTTTTAAAAATTATTTCTTCACAGAGAGCTGTTTTGCACAGTCAATAACACCATTGGAGAATACAATACACACTATTGAAGATGAGACAATTATTCTCTCCTGCAAGTATGAGACAACTACTCTATGAAGTCTACAGTGGTGTAGTGTTAATTATCTACAACATATTTGCATGTATGTACAGTGTGACAGGCTTCAATTAAACTTTACACAAAGAGGGTGTTTTCTCTTATTCTCCCTCTCACTCACACACACACCTTTTGATGTGGAGGTATATACTGGAATTTGAGATAAAGATGTGCTGTCATCAAGAAAACATATTCTCCTGGGAATTTCATGGTTTAAGCAAGACAGTGCCAGGCCTCATTCTGCACCTGCTACAAGCACATGGTGTCTTAAAATTGGATTGCATGTGCTTGACTGCTCTGTCTACTTTGCAGATTTCAGATATTTCTCATTTTGCACATCATGAACAGGTGAACAACAGCAATTACATCCTTTTGAGCAGCTGAGGTCATCTCATTCTACAGGCTGTACACACTCAAACATGTATTTCAGCTAAGAGAAGAAATAGCATCAGATTTCTGAATAAATGAGACCTGAAAAACTCCTATAACTCCTTTTTAAAACCTTCAGCATCTATTACATTGATATAACCATTGATATCTCTGTTCTTCTATTTCTATACCCTTATAACTTAAAATATGTCAAGGCCAACATCATTGATAAGATGCAAAAACACAACAAAATTGTTAAAAATAAGTCCTCTGTTCTACAATCAACATTCATCTGATCTTATAATGAAGCGTCTGACAGTTGTAGGAGGAGTGTTGACAAGCTTAAAAAGAGCACCTGCATCTCTTCTTCATTATCTGAACACTGGCGCTACCATGATGTTTCTGTGTGCTCTGACTGTGTTGATTATCATGCCAGGTATGTATTTTTAGCAATATTTACAAGAAGTAAAACTTTTTCTCCAAATGTATTTCTTTGTGTCTTTTGTGGTGTGGTGATGAGCCTGAAAATATCAGTCATGCATTTTCCAGTCATCATCATTTAATCTGTTAGACAGTACTAAGGTTTTTGAACATTTACAAATGATAATTTTTCCACAGGGAGCTGTTTGGCACAATCAATAACACCAATGGAAAACACAACACATGCTTATGAAGATGAGACAATTGTTCTCTCCTGCAAGTATGAGGGTGGTGCAAAGAATATACAATGGTATCGTCAGTATCCTGGATACAGACCAGAGTTCTTGTTGCTGAAATATCCAAAATCGACTTCTGTCTCCTATGCAAACCCTCCTTTCCCAAGATTGAATGTTACAGAGAATGGAAATATTGTGCAGCTGGTTATTTCCTCTGCTGCACTATCAGACTCTGCTCTCTACTACTGTGCTCTGGAGCCCACAGTGACAGGAAACCCATTTACACTGTACAAAAACTCATAGTTCAATCAGTACATTCATGCACATATTTTAAGCAGTTTTTAATATGGAGCAGCACCTGTTCAGAGCCTTTCATGATTAGTCCGTGCAAAATCTGGAGTAAATGTTTCCTGGAGTTAATGTAATTGTTTATTCTACACATTGTTCTTTGTCCCATTCCATTATCTGGAATTTACAATGTTATTTATATGTAAGCGTAAAGTCACAGGTCAAGCCACAATGACTACGTAACTGAAATGAGACCAGAATTGGGAACAATGAAACAAAGAAAATGACAGTCATGCAATACATGGCCAAATGTTGACATTAAGGGAATCTATCAAGAATTTCCTTCTTTTATCCTCATTAAAATATCCAGCTGCTTTTTTGAACATCTAGCCATATGAGCCCACAATTTGTCTAAAATGAAAGTAAATACCAGTTTCTTAGTCACAATAGACAAACACATCAGATGTTGAAAGTGACACATTTTACAATTTCATCGAAAATGTTCTAATTTAGAACATTGATGGCAGCAATGGATGTCAAAAAAGTTGGAACAGGGTAATAAAAGCCTCATATAAGTGGTACTAATTAAAAACAACTGGAGGAGGAATATGCAGCTAAGTCACATGAATGGGTATAAAACACAATTTTGAGCAGCAGAGTTAAAAATAGAGAATAATGAACATTCATTCATTCATTATCTGTAACTGCTTATCCAGTTCAGGGTAGCGGTGGGTCCAGAGCCTACCTGGAATCTTTGGGCGCAAGGCAGGAATACACCCTGGAGGGGGCGCCAGTCCTTCACAGGGCAACACAGACACACACACATTCACGGACACTTTTTGAGTCACCAATCAATCTACCAACGTGTGTTTTTGGACTGTGGGAGGAAACCGGAGCACCCAGAGGAAACCCACACGGACACGGGGAGAACACACCAACTCCTCACAGACAGTCACCTGGAGCGGGAATTGAACCCACAACCTCCTGGAGCTGTGTGACTGCGACACTACCTGCTGTGCCACCGTGCCGCCCAGTTTAGTTTTCACAAGGGGGAAACTAAAAATTGTGGAACAGTTTCAGAAAAACATTTCTCAACATAAAATTGCAAAGACTTTGAATATCCCACAATCTGTGTGTGTGTGTGTGTGTGTGTTGGTTGATTTTGTGAAATGTCAGGACACTCTCTTTTCAGGACAGTGTTAAGTTTCAGTGAAATGTCAATGTGATGATGTCAGGGCCCTCAGCACATCACCATCTCCTCAAAACCCCTTAGTGCAAGACATTATAGAGACAAATACATTGACACAGTACTTACCTGGTTCCTGTAAGAAGACTGTATACATTGTATCAATCATTGTATAAAAATGTACTTACCTGGATGTCCATGTGTGCATGCTTAATTTATTGAAAAATGTGTATAAATTAAGTTATAGTTTCTATAGTTTGCATCTCTGCATGCCTTTAACCTAATTCCCTGATGGTTTAGTCCGGTGTGGGCTATAGGCTATTTAAAGGCAGGGAGGCACACTACACAGAGAGACTGGCTGGAGAGCATTTTGCTGTAGAGCTGTGATGGCTCTATGAGGTGGTAGCAGCTATACATAATATTACACTCCTACCAGAGTAATTTGTGTGAATATTATACATATCATTTGGTGATTTTCATTTGTGTTTTGATGCTGATTTTGTTTGGTGGTGTAACAAACACTTAAAAACGGACATTTCCCATCTTAGACTTCTTGCATCTCAACAACACCTCTCTCAGGTAACTTCCTGACCACCCTTCCCCATATTACCACAGTCAGGACAAATGAGAATTTCTAAATGTGTTTTTTTTTTCAATATGATGCTTTATTCCAAAATATTGAAGGTACTAAAAGTATATTTTTGTTTGCTGAGGTTAAGGTTAGTGTTAGGCTTAGGTGTAGTGTTAATTATCTACAGTAGTCAATATGTCTATGGAAAGTCCTAACACATATAGTTTAACCAGTGTGTGTGTGTGTGTGTGTGTGTCTTTGTCCCTCTGTCTACACAAAGCAACAGGCTTCAAGTAAACTTTCCACAAAGCACATCATTATCAGATGAATCAGACAACAACCATTACAGCCTTTTCAGCAGCTGACATGAATTGTTCTCTATCACAAAATGGTGAGCTGGTGTCGAGAATTTCAGTCGACTGGCACTGTTATTCTATGGAAATTGTACAATGTATGCACACACATGAACTTGGTTTTCACCTTAGAGTGTATATTAAAATAATAGAACTCAAATCAAATGTCTGGAAATAGATAAGACATAAGTAACTTCTATAACTACAAAAAAGTTTAAAACCTACAGCATATATCAGTGTAGGAACTGATGTATTTACAGCTCTATTCATCTCTTTTTATATCCTTAAATCCTAAAATAACATGTCCAATCCCAAAGCAGCACAACTTCAAAGCAAAATTAAATTATATTAAGCATATTCTACAGTACTCTGAAATATTTTTTTTCTGATCCTATAACAGAACATCTGACAATTGTAGGAGGAGTCCTTACAAGCTTGAACAGAGCATCTGAATCCCTCCTTTATTATCTGAACACTGGAGCTGCCATGATGTTTCTATGTGCTCTGACTGTGTTAATGATCATGCAAGGTAGGTGTTATTAGCAAGATTTATATCCAGCCATAATATATTTCTCTGTGTCTCTTGAAGATTTTGTGGTGATGAGTCTCAAAATGTCATTCAAAAATTTGAACAGCAGTTAATCTGCTTAATATAGAAAACACTAAGGCTTGTGATATTTTTTAAATGAGTAATTTTTCACAGGGAGCTGTTCAGCACAATCAATAACACCATTGGAGAAAACAACACATGCTCCTGGAGATGGCACTATAACTCTCTCCTGCAAGTATGAGAGTGGTGGAACTACTATACAAAGTCTACAGTGGTATCGTCAATATCCTGGATACAGACCAGAGTTCTTGTTGCTGAAATATCCTAAATCGACTTCTGTGATACATGCAAACCCTCCTTTCCCACGACTGAATGTTACAGAGAATGGAAACAATGTGCAGCTGGTGATTTCCTCTGCTGCTGTATCAGACTCTGCTCTCTACTACTGTGCTCTGGTGCCCACAGTGACAGGAAACCCATTTACACTGTACAAAAACGTATAGCTCAATTGGTACATTCTTGCAAGTAGGTATGGTTTCCCAGACAAGGATTAAGCTTAGTCCTGAATCACACATCATTTTGAAATGTGATTTTCCACTGAAAGGAGAATATAATCCAGGCTAAGCTTAATCCTATGGGGGTCAACTAAAATTAGTTTTAGTCAACTCATATTGATTGCACTGCATCATGTTCAGACTTGTCAGCTTTGGATTAAACCAAACCCTGTTTGGATTGTTCTGTTAGTGAAGTTTGTTTGACAAAGTGTGAACGCTTGCTTTCAAACTCTGGTGCACACCAAACAAGAGGACTGAGACCATCCGAGATAGAGGGTCTCGGTCCATTTCTAAACAAAATCTGGTGCTGTTCATTTCAAGTAAGAATGTAACACAAACTAAAGGCATCTGTAGTTCAGTTCCCTTAGTCTGGACCAAACAAGAAAATGATACATTGTAACATTTTTGTCCTGGTTTGGTTCAGGTTCATGCCACTTTTACAATTAAACCAATGTAAGTAAAATGTGATATGTAACGCATGTAGGATGTTCCTTCTGCAGAGCTGTCAGCTGGACTTAATACAGGGTTTTGTGTGGTCATTTACCAACTGGAAATACAGTTGGAAAAAAGGTGATAAAAAGGATAAAATGAGTTGGAAAAGCCCCTAAAATTCCCCCACTGCATGAACCAGTGCAGTTCCACTACCGAGAGACTTACCTTCACAGAAGAGAAGAAGCTCTAGTCCCTCGTGGCACGATTATTGTTAAATCCTGGGACATCACTTGCTGTGTTTGGTTCAGGTTAGTACATTTTAAACTGAGCTTATACTCTATCGAACAACAAACTTGCCACCTGATCTAAACTTCTCTATCTTTATATCAGATACTGAATTTAGGAGGAATCTGAAAAGTAGTGCTTAAAAGGAATGCCTATGAATGTTGGGAACTGCAGACACTCTGGTTTGTTTGGAGTTTAACACTTTCAGTCTGTTTTTACATGCATGCAGTTAGCTCCTGAATTTAGAATGGGTTCCTACATCAAAAATCTAGTCATATCGCCCTCCAGGGCTCTCAAGTCTCACACACTGAGCGCAAGACACACATATCTCAACAAGTTCACATGCTCATACGCCTCACAGCTGTCTTGACTTAGTGATCTATCTGCCAGTCAGAACTCCTCCCCACCTCCATCGACAGAATCCCCTTTCAGGACTATTGAGTATTTTCTGAATTTTATAAAAAGTGTTTTTTGATTACAATCGTTAAAGTCACCTTTAAATCTTTCCTCATTATGTGAACCCTGAAACTGCCTTTATGTTTCTATGCCCAATGTGTGCTAACTAATCACAGTTATCTCTGCCTGTGGGTTGGTAAAGAGATTTATTTTACCTCTGCCTTCAGAATAATTTTGATTAGTGATTTTGCACACATGCTAACAGCAGCACCAGAAACCTATAAGGTCCTGTTCTTCAAGTACATGAATACACACATATACATGTTTAATTGCTCATGTCACTATTTAATGGCAATGGCATGAGTTGAAGTCATTTTTCACTCATTTAAAAGCCATTAATCTGAATTTTAAAAATCAGGCCACTAACTTAGTGGAAAATTAACTAGTTCATTCAGAGACTATGACATCATTTGATATTTTCTCTTATGTCTGTAAAACTTTATAGAAAAGCGTTGTTTAATAAAAAAAAAGAAAGAAAAAGAAACATTAACTTTAATTATGTTGTTTATTACTTTTGGTGATAAAATGATTTTTTAAAAGCTTCAAAGTCAGAAATTTGAAATGTTTAACTAATTAATTTTATAATTAATTAATTTGTATAATAATTTTAAATTTAATTAGCTAAACATGAATTCCTGAAATATAACTAAGTAAAAATAATAGGTAATTATATTATGCAAATTTGACAACGTACTGGAACATTAGTCAGGGAAAACAGTGACTGAGTGGTTAGAACTTTTTCTTCTCCTGATCTACATTCCTCTGGTCTTATAACAGTTACACTGACATATTTAGGGGGAGTTTTACAAGCTAATGAAGGACCATTATCCTCATTTGCTGTGCTCTCTGGCTTAGCATAGATTTATATACATGTATAATAGTTCTTGAAATCTACCTTCTCTATCTGTGTCTGTTGAAGACTTTTGGTGATGAGCTAGAAAATGTCAGTGACAAATTTGGTTGGACAGCAATTTATCTCATAAAATATCATATTTTTTCTTAAAAATGTATAACAATTTCTTCACAGGGAACTCTTCTACACAGTCAATAGCAGCACTGCAGAATAAAGCACATGCTTGTGAAGATGAGACAGATAATCTCTCCTGCATGTGTGAGAGTAGTGTGAGTAATATACAAGATCAGCATTCTCATTCCAGACCAGTTTTCTCGTTGCTGAAATATGTGTCGCATGTAGACCCTCTTTCCCACCACAGGATAAAACAGGGAACATAAATATAGTGCATCTGGGGATCTCCTCGGCTGCAGTATCAGACTCTGCTCTCTACTACTATGCTCTGAAGCCAAGATTGACAGGGAACACAAATCTCAAATCTTTGTCCAATCAGAGTTAGAATTAGACTTCTAACTTACCTCCTTTTTACAGCATATATTTCAGTGATAAATTAAGTTGCAGGGCAATTAATCTCTTACACAATATTCAGATCCAGACTAGATTTTCTCCTGTTAATGTACCCAGATAAACACAACACACACACCATATGCTTGGGTGAGGCAAAATGAACAAGTGAGACACATAATATAAGGCTTAAATACCAAATAGCAAGCAGGACTCTTTAAAAGATTTCAAATAGGTCACTAGAAACAGTGATCATAAAAAGCTTGGTCTCAGAGCTAGTAAAGGTTTGGCAACCAATGAGTTTGATGAGGGGAAGTTGTTCAATGGAGCAATACATGACTTCAGTTGTGTCTATGCCATATTCAAAATATTGTGCAATATTTGGGGTCTCTAACAATAATTCCAAATTGCACTACACTATTTATTGTATGTATGATGTACCATAGCGGAAAGAGAATGCCCACAATGCATCATGTTGTTTGGTTTGTGTCACGCCCTTGTCCTGTCGTCTGTTTTTCCCGCCATGTGCTCTCTTAGCACATGGCTCTGTTTGTTATTGTCCATGTCTCCGCCCATGTCCCGCCTTTGTTCCTCCTCCTCGTCCGTGTCTCATTATCCTCGTTATCAGTCTCAGGTGTCCCTCGTCTATGTAGTGTATTTAAGTCCTCTTGTGTCACTTCCAAGTTGTCGGTCATTTGTATTGTTTCGTGTCCAGTTGTTTTGTTTCCAGTGTCATGGTCGTTTTGCTCCATTCAGTCTGTCTGTTCCTCGCTTCGTTTCCTCTGTCGTTGTTTTGTTTCACCGTCGTAATTTAGTCTCAAGTCTGTCTGTTTCTGCTTTTCCTGGTTTTGTTTTTGCTCAAGTCTCTGTCTCTGTTTCGTTATATTTTGTTAATAAAGTTACTGTGTTTTAGCGTGTGCGTCCGCCTCCGTCAGTCCGTCCCCGCGAGCCTGACAGTTTGACGATTCCTACGCAACTGCTCTGAGGAGAACATAGAGTGATGACGACACCATCTACACAGACCCTATTCTAGGCTGTTTATAAATCTAAGTAGCACATTCAATTATGATATTATTTACAAATCCCTCTTTTTTATTATTATTATTATTTTAATATATCCTGCGTAAAATGGCTTGTGAAATCTATTTTGTCAACATTTCATAAAGTAGACTGGTCACATGAAGTTTGTGTCTAAATGTGAAGCAATTTATTTTAGCACAGTAATGAGCTATCTAATTTATTTTTCTCATCCTGGACTGGATCAGAAATAATTTAAATTTCAAGTTCAATGTGTATGAAATTTTTGTGGAAAACCATGTAACTTAATTTTCTGCTTTGTTTGGTATTTTATACTGGCTAAAAATGTATATACATTTTGTTTATATGCTGTCCACATATTTTCTATGTTGTCCACATATGCCTGCTTCTACCTGGACTTACCTTAATTTAAAAGAAGAAGAAGGAATACCTTTATTGATCCACTTGGGAAATTTCTCACAATCACTAGTGAGCAATTTTTCACACACACTAGGGGCACTACTACTGTGAATGAATTTTTGTCCTGGAATTGAAAATCCCAGCCTCAAACTCGCTTCTCTAACACCAAGGCCACTGCTGTCCTCCTATTTTTTTAAGGGGTCATGAACAAAACACAGCAAATCAAAGCATTTGAATAAGGATTCATCACAATTTTGGTTTGGTTTATCTTATTAAATTTTTTTTCTACATGCAATTAAAAGTTAATTCATAATTTCACGATGTTAATAGCATACAACTGTTTGATTGTGGTACATTTTGATATTTTTGGCAACCAAATTAGTCCCCCCTATTTAAAAAAATAAAACTAAACATTTGTGATGATAAATGTTGAGATTTTCTGGAATATGCATAGCCCTGATTACATTTAAAAATACACAATTCTGCAAAAAAAAATAAACATAAAATAAAGTAAATAAATAAAACATAAAATAATAATTATAATAATTAATTCATGGGTATTACCAAAATTTTCATAGGAGACTCACAAGCATAAGAGAATCCTAAATTACTCTAATGCTCATGGCTTATTAAACCCTTAAACTGATTTTGAATTTAAAAACATAGGCTTTACTGTGGCATCATCTAGTGGTAGATGTGTGGTATAGATCATTTACCAGCAATTTCCAGCCCTGGCCCTGTATTATCTATCCCCTTGTCCTGCCCACTGTGTTAGCCCCACAACACAAGCCAAAAAGTGACCTGCAGATGCATATTAGGACCATTTGAAAGTGACATTTTTATGATAACTGTACATATTTATAATGAAATGTAACAACTGATTTTAACCATCCTTAGCTGTAAACAGACACATATGATTAGGGTGAGTGAAAACACACACCTTGAGCAGCAGGCAGCTGTGTTTGGGGGTTAGGTGCTTCACTAAAGGGCATTCTAACCCATGAACATGCCTGCCAGTCATGAGGATTAAACCAATGGCTTAATCCAGTCTGCCCATGGCTGCCCCCTCCACCATTAATTACAGAGTGTCTTTCATTAAAATAAAATATATATATAAAGGGTGGAACGATGGTGCAGCAGGTAGTGTCGCAGTCACACAGCTCCAGGCACCTGGAGGTGGTTGGTTCAAGTCCCGCTCCGGGTGACTGTCTGTGAGAGTTCGGTGTGTTCTCCCCATGTCCGCATGGGTTTCCTCCGGGTGCTCCGGTTTCCTCCCACGGTCCAAAAACACACGTTGGTAGGTGGATTGGTGACTCAAAAAGTGTCCGTAGGTGTAAGTGTGAGTGAATGTGTGCGTATTGCCCTGTGAAGGACTGGCGCCTCCTCCAGGGTGTATTCCCGCCTTGAGCCCAATGATTCCAAGTAGGCTCTGGACCCACCGTAACCCTGAACTGGATAAGCGGTTACAGATAATGAATTAATGAGTGAATGAAATAAATATAAAAATAAATAATTAAACTTGCATTTCTGTTTCTGAGATTTTATTTATATATATATATATATATATATATATATATATATATATATACATAAATGATATATGCTCTCTGTCCTCATCTAAACAAGCTGGATTTTCTTACCTTCCCTTTTGCTTAAAAACAAACATTATCCTCACAATAACTAAATAAAAAATGTGAGTGTTTGACATAGAAGGTCAAAAATATCCTAAATAAAGAATAGGTTTAAAAAAAAAAACTAACTAAATAAGAAAGGTGACCAATAATGCCACTGGCAGTGCTTACCTCCTCCTTATTATCGCAAGTAGACAATCAAAACACTTGTCCAAGTCGTTCAGAGCAGATATCATAGTGTGTGTGTGTGTGTGTGTTCATTCTGCAGCAGTGTGTGTAGCAGCCTGCCAGCCCTAGAGACATTGTTTCTGATATGTTCTGTTTTTGGCTGGCTCTCTTGCTGATATAGCAGTTTTGAGTTCCACCACTAGACGGCGGTCTTGCTATATTTATCTTCTTAATCATTCATTCATTATCTGTAACTGCTTATCCAGTTCAGGGTCGCGGTCTTCTTAATCATTATTATTCATTTTCAGATGTTTTCTTCTTTTTCCAATCTCTACACTTAATCCACACATTCCTTGGCTAGTTGATAAACACCCAATGCACACAGTAAACACATATTACCATAAATAAATGTTGGTCAAAATCAAATCAAATCAAATTTATTTATATAGCGCTTTTCACAACTGATGTTGTCACAAAGCAGCTTCACAGAATTCCAGTAAGACAAGATTTGACATGAAAGGTCAGATTCTACTAAACAATATTTATAGTGGATTATATCGGTACACCAAATCATACATCACAGAAAAGTTTGAAATGTAAGTTCCAATGTCTGAGTGCCTTATGCCCACCTAGTTAATGGCTGGTATTAAGCATGGTGACCTGATTCAGGTTGTTCCCCTTGAAGTAGCTGAGTTAAGGAAATGTAGAGAATAAGCAACTTTATGATTTTTGAAACACAGATTCCATTTTGAACGAGACAGTCAGTCAGGAGGTAATTTACATACATCAGACAAAGATACACAAGTTCCTAAGAAATATGTACACCAATATTTTTTTTATTCTGCTGATAAGCTTTCTCAGTAAAAGATAAGAAAGTCAAGTGAAAGTTTATATTCAAGTTCATATTCTAAGGTATGAGTTTTTCTTTTTTTTTTTATTTTGTTTTATACAATCGCTAATATCACTTTGGGGCGGCACGGTGGCACAGCTGGTAGTGTCGCAGTCACACAGCTCCAGGGACCTGGAGGATGTGGGTTCGTTTCCCGCTCCGGGTGACTGTCTGTGAGGAGTTGGTGTGTTCTCCCCGTGTCCGCGTGGGTTTCCTCCGGGTGCTCCGGTTTCCTCCCACAGTGCAAAAACACACGTTAGTGGGTGGATTGGCGACTCAGAAGTGTCCGTAGGTGTGAGTGAATGTGTGTGTGTCTGTGTTGCCCTGTGAAGGACTGGCGTCCCCTCCCAGTTCTTTTATGTACAGTTTAATTTACAAAAATAATGTGTATATATCTGTAGGCTCAGATAATTAAATATATAAAAAAATCCATGTGTGTTGCTTTTCTCCATATTGATGATGTTTTTTTTTGCTATATTCTAATGATTTTGAGGTTCACAGAGACACTTCATTCATTCATTCATTTTCTTTGATCTCCTTCACCCTGTTCATAATTTTGCTGGAGCCTACCTAGAATCACAGGGAGCAAGACAGGAACATACCCCAGATGGGACACCTCTCCATTACTGGGCCTCACAGTCACACCCTCACTATCTATGAATATTTTGCATGGCTAAACCACACTGAGAGGGGGAGAACATACCCCACAGTTAATCAACACAAACAAAAGAAAAGATAGGGTTCGAACCAATAACCTCAGAACCCTGGAGTTGGGTGACAATAACTCAAGCTGTTTTACCACCAGTGGATAAACTGTATTCTCAATTTATCCGTTAAAATGTGTTTTTCTCGCTAGAAGTAATCCACTTTAATTTCCCAGTGAACGATGTGTTACAAAAGGGAAAGCAAGTCAAGGGCCATGGTTGGAAATCTATGATTTAGGTTATGCTGCCATCTAGTGTTTTTAATGGAAATATTAAACTGCAGTATAGAGTGCTGTCTAAGGAGGGCAGCATAGCCTTAAATTCGATTAAAGACTGAACGCAGCAAAAGCCCTCTGCTGGATGAGATTTGCATCTACAGTACATCATGGCAGACATTGCCCTTGTTATTTCAGAATGGGATAGCAATGAATGACATGCTACTTTCTGATTGTACATTTTACACAACATATTAATGCATTGTGAAAGGAAAATAATAAATAAGCTCAAATGATGAAAAGTATTTTACATTAAAATGTATAATGTTGCTCTCATATGCTAATAATGCACACATTAGGTTAATGACATCAGCAATGCTATCGTTGCATAAAATAGAAGGCCAGCGTAATGAGACAGAAAAAAAAAACACTGTCATTGCAGAAGTTGTATGGCATATGTTATACATTGTAATATGCAGCATTGATAATAATGTGATGAAATAAAATTGTATATACAACTTGTCCCTTTAATTGCATTTGAGTTTACTGTATGCTTGTATTTCAATTTTTGAAGTAGGAGAAGTTATACATGCTGAAAAATGACAGATGAAAACTGTAGATCAAAATGCATGCACTGCAAGGTGCACATGCTGCAGTTTTCCTGTCCTCATTTCTGACACATCACACGCACATACATACACACACACACACACACATCCTGTCTTGTTTACCTCTCTGCAGAGCAAAACAACCGCAGACGTTTGTGACGAAGGCAGGAAGTCAGCAGTCATTTCTTATTCTGTACGAACCCACTTCCTCTGGAAAATAATCCATATGGTGTTCAAAACCATTAAAATACTTCATCCTATTTACCTACTTTTACATGGCACTTAAATGAAGGTCAAGATACAAATCCAGCCTGCAACTATTACTTTGTTTTATTTAATTATATTATTATGGTATTTTTGGCTTTTATTAATAAGATATAATCCCCTGTTGCTGGAATAACAGTCTACTTTCCTGTAAAAGGCTTAACACTAGAAAACTGTGTGGATTTGTTTGGACTTAGCAACAGGTCAAAAACACTCAAACCTATATTAAAAATATATTATATTGTGATCCAGTCAGGTGACTTTATAACCCTTTAGCTGCTGTAGTGTACTTGGTAAGCCTAGATTTAGGTGTGGTGGTTCGAAAGTGTCATTTTGCATTTTAGCATTTTTTCAGTAGATTAAACATAATTTCTCAGTGAATATACATTACAATGTTTTGTATTTCTTTTGCTGTTACATTTATAAACCCATACGTGTTGTGAGCTGGAATGAGTGGATCAGACATAGCAGTGCTGCTCTGTTTTTTAAAAGTCCACTCACTGTCCACTCTGTTAGACACACCAACCTCATAGGTTCACTTTGTAGATGTAAAGTCAGAAACAGTGGCTCATCTGTTGCACACTTTGTGGTTGTTGTCCTCTAGTCTTTTATCAGCAGACACAAGATTCCACCCACAAGATGCTGTTAGTGGAATATTATCAGTCCAGCAGTGACACAGATGGCTTTAAAAAAAAAAGCAGCACTGCTGTGCCAGATCCACTTATATACTAGAAAAATATGTGTAGATATAACATGTTTAATGCTGAAAAAATGTACTTCACTGCATGAGGATGTAAATTTTCTGTAATGTTGCCGCATTTTTATATTTAATTTAAGGCTTAAATGAGTAGATTTTTTTTTCATTCATTCATTCATTATCGGAATATATGTTTAAAAGCAAAACTCTAATATGTATATTCCAAAATAATACTTAATAATATTTTCCACCTCTTAGAGTCCCTTGCAAATGAGAGGTGAAAAAGAGTAGGCAGATTATGGGCAACATTTAAGTCAAGTCAAGTCAAATGTATTTGTATATTTTTACAACCTGATGGTGTCACAAAGCAACTTCACAGAAATAGAGATTTAAAACATAATTAAAATGAGTAACCTCACAAATAGTCTGTGTACCTGACTCTTGAGTTCACAGTTGCAGGTTCATTACAGGAGTGTGTCACTGCCACAGACAGTGCTTAATTAGTATTTAATGTGGTTGCACAATGACAAAGCCTGCTGTTGAAGTGCTGGGTTCTGGAAAATGAGGGCGTCTGAAAGTATACATTATGAGTAATAGCTCTGGAGAAAAATAAAATCATTTAAGTCAAAACATGTTCAGAAACATAGTGTTTAAGTCATGTTTTGAATATATATAATGGCAGGGGAATACAGTAAAGGCTTTACATTTTATTTGTTGGTTTTGTTAATGTTTCACAGTAGAACCTGAAGAAGCTCTTTGTAACTTTCAGGGAGCATTTACACAACTTATATTTACTATTATTATTATTATTAAAGCAATTGGCCTGTTTACACACTGTTATGTCTTACATAACATGAGGCTCTCTAGATATGCCTCTCTAAAAGCAATAAATATATTAACACAATTTGGAACTCACATTATATAATAAACAACAGAACGGTGGCACAGGAAACCAGCAGCTGGAAGTGTGAGAGATTTTTATTGGAATGGAAAACAGGTGTTGTGGATGTGGGCTGTGGGCAAGTGGGTGTCTGTGTAAGAAAGGAACACACAGGTGTGCAACTCGAGAGCAAGAGTTTCCGTTTCTGGTCAAACCTCTGCTTTTTAAACCATGGAAAACATGACGCATTTCCCGGAAAGATGAGGACACCAGCAGCACAGTGTGTGTGGGTGTGGAATGTTTTTTTTTTTTTTTTTGCCAACAATCTTGACATGTTTAGATTTTATAATTCAATGATAACAAATTACACATTTACTAGTATTTATGTAAGCTTAAGGTCACCATACTCTTTTCCAAGTGAACCCCCATCCCCGCTGGTGTGGAAAAATGGATCTCCATTCATTACCATTAAGATGAGTTGGAGTGGATTCTGTGAAACAAAACAAATCTTCCACCATCAGTAGCTCACTTCAATATTTTTCTCATGACTCAAGCTTTCGCAAAAATACAGAAGCTGTTACTGTAGCAAAGGGCGATAATGTGTATTGATAACCTCAAATTCAATTTCATTAAACAATGTTGAATGAGCAGGTGTCCATATAGCCAGTAAATAGGTTGGTAGGCATTAGCTATATATTTTATATATGTATGCATTTACAAATATTAATCTTTTTTTTAAATATTTGTTAAACCAAACAGATAAAAATAAAACAAATAAAAATGTTTAAAATTAATTCGTATAAAACAGCAGCATCCAGAGCATGACTTTGCTTTGATCCAGTGTGTTTGTTTATAGAGATAAATGTGATATAAATAAACATTTGAGAATACTAAACATAAAAGACATGATATTGTCTTTAATGTTTAGTATTCTAGTGTTAAAGTAACAACATTATGGGTTACTGTTGAACTAATTATATTTGATCAGTGGAGTCCAAAACCTGAACCACAAGTAAAACACAACAAATAATACAAATAAATAAATAAATCATTTTTTAAAAAATATTAAAATATATAAGAAATATTTAAAAACTTTAAGTCAGAATTCAGATGTAAGAAAATGTGTTGTTGGTTTGTGACTCCTACAAAAAAGTCCAAATCACTGAAGATTTTGTTAAAAGATTGTCATGAATCATGAAAATATTTTTACATATTAATTCATTCATTCATTCATTGTCTGTTACTGCATATCCAGTTTAGGGTTGCAGTGGGTCCAGAGCTTACCCAGAATCACTGGCTGCAAGCAGGGGACCCTGGATAGGCGCCAGTCCATCACAGAGCACTAAAAACTCACATGTTCACTCACACACTCACAACTATGAACCCTTTTGAGTAGCCAATCCACCTACCACCATGTGTTTTTGGAGCATGAGATGGAACCAGAGCTCCTCGAGGAAACCCACACTGACACCACGACCCTGGAGCTGTGGTACAGTGACACTACCAGCTATACAATAAGAAACTGTAAAATTCATTCAATTCATCAAGTATTCCAAAAACAGTGTAGTCCCAGACTAGGCTTAATCCCTGTCTGTGAACCACCCCTAAGAGTCATGCTGGGAAAAATTAGACTGCTATATTTCCTACACACACCAGATTTTACACCACATTGTCTAGTGTCATGTTGACTGATGGAAGAGGCAGGGCCACATATGTCCAGCCATTTAAGTCAACAGGCAAATCCATCATTACATTTTTATGAGATGTCCTTACATAAAGTTTAATGGGTGAGAGCATTTATAAAATGCCTTAATCTGATTTGAATTCAGAGCCAACTACTATACAATGCTCTTAGGCCAACTGAGAAAACATGTAAAGTCATCTGAAGCCAGAGTCTATGCGAGCATGATTGTTCTATCTGGGTATGGAGCATGGCCGCCCACCTAAACACCACTCAGTCTGTATTCTCCTCTGCGTCTTTGTGTTGTCCAGTTAGTCTTGGCTGAAAATTCAGAAACCAAACTTATGTTATGCTTTCTGTTTAAATTTCTAAATGAGATATAATGTCAACAGTTTATTTATTTACTTTTGTATCTATATCCAATTTATTTTGACAGCACTTTATTGTGACTGCTGAGATGGCTGCAAATTCATTTATATAGGATTTTATGTATACACTTTTTATATTATTGCATCCTCCATCTGTCAAATGTGTGCGTGTGGATGTGCGTGTATTTGCATATTTATCAATGCCTCAATGAAAAGTGGAAACATTTTATAACAGTTTTTTTAGCTTCAAGGAACTACATAATAGAAAATCTATGTTAAGATTAAGATGATTTGGATACAAAGGATTCTTCATATAAATCTAAGATTTTGAAGGGTTTTTCTAATTAAATAAAAAAAAAAAAAGAATTTTTTTTTCTACAATGTAAAAAAGCAAAACTGGATTTCATACTCAGGCAGCTACATGTTACCGCCAAATGTTTGATGCATGTATTGATACAGATGAGCGATTATGTGGTTGTCGAAAAATGAAAGCCACAGGAAATGCAAGCATCTGCTACAGTAACATTGTTTTGCAAGCATCATTCTACTCCTGCAGACAGTATTTATTTGCAGTGCAGATGTGTTTTGACCTGCTGTTAGACCAAGGTTTCATCAGGTCTATGTTTATAAGCCTGACCTAAATGATGCTGAGGAGAAGGTAAAAAAGCTGTGGAAGAATTCACTACTTCAGATATGTGCTTCTGAGTAAACACAGGTGCACAACATGAACAGCTGCTGCTGTGGACACAGCGTCACATGCACAGATTCACTAGCTATGAAAACACACAAAAAATATATTAAATAAATTGTTGATATGTTGTAACCTGGTATACACTATATGTTTATAAGTTTCTTGACACCCCTTAAAATAAATAACATAAATTACTTTAAGGTGCATTCATTATGGATACAGACTTTTGACTCTGGATACACAGTATGCATAATCTTCATGGAAAACATGAAATGCTCTGATAATAATAATAATAATAATAATAATAATAATAATAATAATAATATTTCACAAGCCTAAGGACACTTAACTGTGATGCAGTTGCACATGAGCTTAGGACCAAGTATCAGCTAGAGGGGTATAAAGTCCCCTAGCAGTGGAATTGTGTTCTCTTTTGGGTGGTTGAGCATCATGCAATATCTTAAGAATAAGATGGATACAAAACTAATCACCCAACATAATTAATTGACATCACTAAAGTATTCATGGATGAATGCCATAAGATACTCACAAAAATGTTTCAAAACTCTGTAAAGAATTCACAGAAGAGAAGGTGTTAATGCGGCAAAAAGACAAATTCCAATGCACATTTATCTAAATTCCAGGGCTCAATAAACAGGACAAGTTAAACAATATAAGATTTAGGAACTACTAGTGTTAATGTTACATTAAAACATAGAATGGTAAGGTTTAGGACATTTTAATATTAATGGAATACTTGACCATATAATATTACAGTATGTTAGTTAAGTTAATGAAATGTAATATATTGTTAGATATACAACAATTACTCAAAAACATATTAACAAAATAGTCAAAAAATTAAATGCCATTTAGAATGTGAAAGTATTGTTACATGATACATGATCAAAAAACATCTCAAACAACGATGTTTAAATGTGAAAGGAGCATCCAGTTATGGCCGTGCTTTGCCAATAATACATCAGCAAATAACCAATCATTTAAGAACAATGAATAATCACAAACACCTAACCCTAACCCTAACCTTCATTGAATGTGCACAAAAACTGTAGGCATTCCACCTAATATGGTTCATAATATCACCAAAGGTTTCTGGCAGTACAGGGAAATACCTTTGTGTTGAAAACCTCTGTGACCTTCAATATGTCAAGCACCATTTTGCTAAAAAACTCATTTTTCTGATATTGTCTCTATATCCACAAATGATTACTAAGCATAGCAGAAGCCTACAAACAGCCAGAAATAATGCTATATAACAAAAAGATAGTTAAACAAGCAGCCACCAACTGTCTCAGAATAGATGGACATAATACCAAAAGTTATGTTATGCAGAGACTAACTTTTTCCCTCAGACATTCCTCCTAAAAATGTGAACAATATTGGGAAAAATGAAAATGTTGTCTTGATAAGAAACCAAACAAGAGATGTGAAGTATTTAATGTACAGCATCCTCAATCTTGAACCAAGATTCTTTATTTATCATTTTTTATGTTAGATGTTTTCGGTTGTCAACTTTTCATGAAAAATTATAAAAAAAAATGAAAATTGAGTAAACAAAAAGCATAGCATAAGCCATATAATTAATTTAATAATGTCCAAAATATTCCTTCTTTGACTAGAGCTCATCTGAGATCTGAGTCTACCATGATATGACAGTTCAACCTTTCAGATTATTAATAGACATAACATACACAGTGTTCTCCAGGGTAATGAACAAAACTGACCTGCATAAAAATCTGCAGTCTGTATGTATTACAACAACATCACTGGGTACACTGGCAAAATATCAAAATTAATGACCCACGCATCTGTACAGGTGAAGAGGTGTATAATAGTAGGATGGCAAAGGATTCTATTTTCAAAACAGAATCTGTTGGTGTCAGTCCCCAAATAATCCGTAAAGATTATTAGAAACTTAGATGAAAAATCAAAATGAAAAAAAATCAAATAAACATGCCCGTCCCTTTTTTTTTTTGGTCAGGGTTTCTGTTTTAGCTCTTCTTTAAATGTAACCAAAATAATAATAATAATACCAAAAACAATCAGTGCTTTCAGTGCTTATTTAATCTAATATCCCAAAATGTCTTGAAGCTGAGGTTTTACGTAGAAGTAATAAGAAAATATACAATATATATTAGTAAAGTAAAGCCACAGGAAGTGCAAACATCTGCTTCAGTGAAGATGTTTTTGCAAAGCTCATTCTGCACAACAGTGCAGTTGGAATTTATCTATGACATGACACCTATGTTTCAAAATACTGACTGGGTCAGGTTGATGTTTATAAGTTTGACCTAAATTAAAGGGGACTTGCAGGTGAAAAAGCTGTGATAGGTTTCAGACATGGAATTCACATCTTCATAAATGGGCTTCTGTGTGAATACAGGTGCATGCCAGCAACAGCTGTTGCTCTAGACACAGCTTTTCACATCTGTATGGGTCCAGTCAGCCCAGCTCTGAAGACACAAATGAGAAAAGATTACATTTACATGTATTTGGTGTATACAGAAATATAATATAGTAATTTGGCATTTTTCTCAGCAAACTTTAGTTATGGTAGTTTATTTACTCATGTACTTAAACATATAGGACCAAAAGTATGTGAAAATTCTCCTTCAAAATCTCCTCTGTAATAAATGGTATTAATAGTCAATTTGTCTGCTTTTCACTTCAGTAACAGCTTCTGATTTCCTAGATAATTTTTCTACTTGATGTTGGAACATTTCTCTGAGTATATGATTCAATCAGAAAAACATTAGAAATGTCAGGTACTGATGAGGGATGAATAGGATTAGATCCCCAGCCCAGTGCTTTGATATTTATATGCATCTTGCTTAACACATTGTGAATTTAAACTCATGTGTAAATATTCCAGAGCACTCCATTCTATTAATCAATTGTTTTCTATGAAGAAGACACATGCTGTGTGGGCAAAGTTTAACATCTGTACCTTTTAATTCAACTGAATTAAGTAAAGACCATGTAGAGTACTTAAATACAGAAGAAAATGTACCTAAAATTCACTATTTAGGCCAAAATGCTTGTAAATATCTTGATAATGATCACATTTTGTAAACACAGATGTTTGTTCATTCATTCATTCATTGTCTGTAACTGCTTATCCAATTCAGGGGCGCCAATCCTTCACAGGGCAAAACACACTCACACCTATGGACACATTTTAGTCCCCAATCCACCTACCAACATGTGTTTTTCGATCCTAGGAGGAAACCGGAGCACCCGGAGGAAACCCACGCAAATATAGAGAGAGCACACAAAACTCAACACAGTCAGTCACCCAGGTTGGGGCTCGAACCCACAACCCCAGGACACTGGAGCTGTGTGACAGCGACGCTACCTGCTGCCCAACACAGATGTTCAGTTCTGAAAAATTATGAAATGAGGTGCTCTGGAGAAGATACAAACAAGTTCAGGGTCATATAAATAATATATCAGGGACATATAAAATCATAACCATATGCTATTTCCATATACATTTGATTCCCAAAATTATTTAATTGTTTAAAATTTGCATTTATTAAGTATTATGTATTTATATTCAGTGAAGCTCCTTGTGTTTAGAAATGTGAGATTAAGCAAACACCATGTAAGCGTCTCTGCCTCCGTGCAAATGTGTTGCTGTATCAGAGAACCAAAAGCCACAGATTACAGAGGTGAAGTATGAGAAAGTGGAAAATGTATGTAAAGGAAACTGTGATAAACATCAAAGACAGCAGAGAGTTCAGCTAAAATCTTGCAGCAGATTCATATAAAGCATGAAAAACTATTCCAGTATCTCTTCTAAAGGGTGTGTATTGTATAGGACCAAACATGTATTGGCTTGTTGCAAGTTTTTTTTCAATGAAATGTATTAACAGTCTCATGTATCTTCTTTGGTCACTGTAAAACATTTACTATCCAGATAAGGCTATACATTGCATTTGGGAAAATTGCTGCATATAATTTGGATGTTGTAGTGGTCTGGATCATAACTGCCTGTCCAATTCATCCTGAATGCAGTTCCACTGCTCTACATCCACTTTCTGAGCAAAAGAGACATTTAAACTATTAGAAATATACCCTAATACTAATCAGTGAGCTTTTTATGATATTAATACATCCAAAGATCCGACAAAGCCACAAAAAGCCTTAAATAACTGTGAGCTCCAACACACCTGTGTTGTATTGATTGGAGCCTTTTGGCCACAATTGGGAAATTAAATGAGTGTATTTCATTGTAAACCTGTAGTGAAAAATTAAACAAAACCTAAAAACAACTTATAAGCATTTACAAGCATGTTTTTAATGTAAGTGATATGTGAGCTAGAAATGTAAATTCCAATACAGGAAATCAAAATTTAGAACAAAGCTCTTAATGTGTAGCTATGAGGCCAAATAAGATGTGTAAATAACAGAAACTTGCATACAGTACCCAGTTCGTTATATATATTATATAATATATATATTAACTGTTTACTACAGTAATTTATAGGTTTGTGTTTGTTCTACTCTTTCACACCAGGCTGCTTTCAATATATCAGTAATTAATTAATGTATTCAGAGATCAGGAAGACAAATATAAGAAAAGTCCAAGACTTAGTCCTGTGAAATAACATAGTATACACACACACACACACACACACAATAATATGTGTAGTTACCTTTTTCCAAATACTTTTTCTTTGGCATACAGAAATCAACATTAATTTTCCCTGAAACCAAGCCACTGTATATTCTTACCACAGCACACATGTCCACTGTCTTTCAGACTGAGATTAGCTAATGCTCAGAGAACTCGTGTGGCCTTTCTGCACAGATTTCATGTATAGCTTACTCCTTGAGTAACAGAGTTTAATGTTGCATTGCTTGTTTAAGTAACAATGTTTTTTGGAAATACATCAAAGCCTATGTAGTAATATTTAACAGTGGTTTCTGGCCTTGCCTTACACAAACTAAAATGTTTCCAGATTTCTTGACACTTCTTACCATATTACATATAGTCACTATTCAGAAAACCTAGTTTTTGCAAATCTGCAGTCAGAAATGTTATTATTGAACAGTTTGACAAGTCTGACAAGTTTTGCACAATGTTATTAAGCCTCGACCCAGCTATGCTTGCCAAGGCTTTTTTTTAGCTGGACACTCCCTTTAAATGTCTCTGCTTATATCAGCGATTCTCAGTGTGAAGAATGTGCATTTTTATGCCTTTATTAATGCCTTTCAATTTTGCCAATTAAGCCTCCTTAATAAAAATCACCCACTCACAATGGATTCATTTACAGCCCTTAACAGAAAAATGCAGCTTGCCTGGAACCAAAATATGCTTTTTTTCTGCAAACTTTTATTTTGAAAATGCGCCACCAAGGTTAACGTTTTTTGGCAGCCAGTCAGACAAGGTGGGTATACTTTCAGCCTTCTTTAAAGCGCCTTTTCAAATATACAGCTGTTCTGATCATCAGCTTCATTGGCCTCCGATTCACTGTCAGAGTCTGGTATATAAAGTTTTTTTTTTTACCAGCTCTAAGCTTGAGGTCAGTAACGAAAGCACAACAGATAAAAGTGACAGCTAATTGCAGTTATACAGCAGCTTGTATTTAACTGTTAGTGAAACAGAGGAGGATCTGAGAGTTATTTAATGTTAATTTTAGCTGTGTTCAGGTTGTGAGTCTCTGGTTATGTCCCAAACTGCACACTGAATAGTATGAAAATATATATATATACCACACTTAGCAGTGCTTTCTGTAGTCTAGTATGTAAAGTTCCATAGTGTATTGTTTGGTACACAGCCTCGTTCTCTCATTTTAATGTTGATCAAATGCTGTTCCACATCATTATACATGCAGTATTTTACTGCCTTATCTACATAGTAATCAGCTTAAAGCTGTCAAATAATTTGTGTATCAAACTCATTCCTATGACTTTGCACCTACCTTTGCATATATTTGCACATATTTAAAAGTGAGAAACAATTTTCTGATGTTAATGTTGCGTCTGGTGTTATAATGTTAAGCTATTGATTTAGAGATAAAAGTTGATGTTACTTCAATAAATTATTAAATTGTAAACTTACATGTGTATTTTATTACAAGTTTTGTGGGGCACGAAAAGTCCCCCTTCGTCTGAGCTGGGGAATGATCGAAAAAGTTTGAGAACTATTGGCTTATAGTAAGTAAGTTGTAATTTAAATATCCAGTCAAGACTCCTAAAAGAGCCCAGTCTCTGCTGTGGTAGATGGTTGTTTTGGAACAGTGGAAAATGTGTAATAAGTACATGACTACCAGTATAGCCAGTGACTCATAACATAGTCATTAAATAAACATTAAGCCTTACAAGAAGAGTCTGGTAAAGAATACTACATTATATATGACCATGTTTGTATAATAGTACACAATGAAACAGTATTTAATGGTGAACAATTATTATACAAACAGTTGTCTATAAATTATACTAGTTGTTTATAATTTTCACAGGCATCATACAGTGGATACATCATACAGCGGCAGCCAATAGTGTCATAGTCCCGCCTACAGGGGTTTGTTTTGCTGCGGTCCTGACAGGAACATGTAAGTCCTGAAACACTGGGGAAAACAACAGTGCCACCAAGGCACTGTTCGCCTGGCCACATTTGTGGATCAGGCCCCCAAGTACATATCTCTGCAGGCCGGAGGCCCGCAAGTGGGCGAAAACCAGCAAGTGGGAGGGGCGTACGCAGCAAGTGGGTTGAAACCAGCAAGTGGGGGATCTAGATGTTTTGTGGGAAGGCGAATGTAGGAAATGCAGCCTTTGTGATTTGATGAAAAGGCATAGTTTATCTCCAACAGAACTAGGTACCCTCTACTAGTTGTAGTTTAAAATATTACGTTTCAGTGAAAACGAAATACATAGCACTCCTGATATTTTAATGATATATTTTTGGTAATCTGATTATGGGGTGAACTGCAAACTTATGAAATCCATTAGGTCTCTCATGTCTACAATCATTATTTTAATTTTAATAAATTGGATTATAAGCAGTTTAAATGTGTAAACCCTTAAGTAACACTTATGGCCCACTATTCAAATAAATATTTAAAGCAGCTCCTTTCCATTAATGGACATGGTGCTAATAATTTGCAAATAATCATAATATTCAGCAAACCTACCATGAGCACTCAGTCATAGTGGGTGTATATGACAACAAAGTCAGTGCCTGTAGCTACAAGTTAGGTGAACTTAATAAGATGGAAATTATTGTAATGTAGTTATCGTTTAATGAATTCCAAGATAGTGGTGCAACCTTTCAGGAAATTTGGCTCAATTAAGAATATAAACAGACATTCAGAGAAGTTCACTGTACTTCATTTAGTTCCTTTGCATGGTTTTAAATTATTCTTTATAGAAGTATATCCTTGTTGTAGAGTATTATGTATTACTCTTTGCGTTCAGATGATCACACATGCTTTGATTTGGCACCAGGAACCAGGTCCTGGAACATGCTACTCACAAAATTAGTTGAATCAAGTTTGTTTGAACAGGTAGAATAGGATCAGAATTGGATAACACTGGCTTAGACCTTCAGAAAGCCTCCCTTTATTATTAATTGGATTGTGCATGTGAATTTGTAAAAGGACTATCATTCATTCATTCATTGTCTGAAACTGCTTATCTAATTCAATTCCTCACAGACCGTCACATGGAGTGTGGCTCAAACCCACAACCTGGAGCTGTGTGACTGCAACACTACCTGCCGCACTACCGTGCTGCCCGAAGGGCTATCAAATTATTTTCATATAGTTCATTTATTCAGTTTAATTTATTTCAGAAATACACCATATGTACAAATATTTGAGGACAAATTTGTAATGAATATATTCTACATTAAGTTGCAACCGTTACTAACACAGATGTGCAGACACTGCGCCTCTAATCCCTGTAGAGAAATACTGACAACAGAATTGGATTCTCTGGAGTAGAGAAACATGAACCTAGTGCCAGGCGAAGAATATATAGCACCCCAGCACTGGGCTGTGCTGATGAACCCATATTTACTGTCATGTCTCTTGTTAGGAAGTGAGTAGTAGCCTATATGTAAGCAAACATTATCATTCACAGCACATGTGGTCTCAGTTAAATGGTTATTCTCTTTATTTATTGCTTTATTTCACATATTAAGCCAACCACAAACAAGTCTGTAAATCACATAATGCTGAAAATGTACTCCAAATAAATGTACTGAATGTTTACAGGGTACAATATTAACACTGAAAACAAAACAGTTATTACATGGTCACCAGGCAGAGAGCTGTACTACAAAATACACAATAATCTAACACAATATCCCAAAGAACTCACTGACATTCTCTTAAACTTCCAAACAATGCTCAAACAGAGCAATTTGAGCTGCATTAGTTATGGAAATTTGTTAGAAGAAAGAAAATAACTAGGATACCTATTTTGTGCAGGGCATTTTACGCAAAGCATTTTTAGAAACGGCCTAGGTTTCTAAAAGTATCAAATTATAAACATAGTCTGAACTGTGGTGTACAAGGTGCCCTGCAGTCTAGTATCTGTGCCTTAAGAATTGAGGTGAGGGCCCTACAGTCCAGTTTACATGCCTTAAAAATTCTGGGGTGAGGGGCATGGCGTAACCACAAACATCACATTGACCCTGAGACCCTGCTAGATGATGAACAAAAATTGCAAAACCTGACTGTCCATCAGCTCAGTGTATCAACTCAGCTAAATAATTAATTTCTACAAAATTAATAACCTCCAGAACACCACAGAGCCCCCTTCAGCTTGAACCCTTAAGGCTTCTTGAGGTCTACGACAAACATAACACCTAGAATCATTTATGTACAGGCAGAACTGAGGTTTATCAGACCAGATAACAAGTTTCCAGTCATGAACAGTTGCTTCACCCTCTGTAACAGGGCAAACTTGTAAGTAGAAGTGAGCAAAGTCCTCTTGCGCACCACTCTGCTCCATATGTTCATTGTATGCAATTCCTGGGGAAGTTTTCTTTCAGAAACTGTTTATAAAGGGCCTGTATTGATGTGTTTAAACAATTCTTGCCAGGTACAAGGTGCCCTGCAGTCTAGTATCTGTGCCTTAAGAATTGAGGTGAGGGCCCTACAGTCCAGTTTACATGCCTTAAAAATTCTGGGGTGAGGGGCATGGCGTAACCACAAACATCACATTGACCCTGAGACCCTGCTCATCAACACAAGCTTTTAGAAACAGCTCCATATCAGCCCTGTTTTTAAAAACAAATAAAAAGGGTTCTTTAGCCTCTGGGTCGTCTCCAGAGCCTTTACGACAACTACATATCTTGAAGCCAGCAACGTGCTTGAGTCGTGCTTAAAATGTTCTTATGCGCTCACTTGGAGCTGTACGGCCCACTTGGAGTTGTACCACCCACTTGGAGCTGTACAGCCCAATTGGAGCTGTACCACCCACTTGGAGCTGTACGGCCCACTTGGAGCTGTACCACCCACTTGGAGCTGCCTCCGGCCTGCAGAGATACCCTTCTCAATCAGGCTGCATTTGTATTTGGATCAGGTGAAATGCGAAAGGAAAGTCTCAAAATCCAAAACCCTGCGAGAGGAAATTAACAAATGCACGTCACGGAATACTCATGAGTGACTTGATCCACAAATGCAGATTCTACATTTTACAAATAAATTTTAAATTCGAGACTTCGACTTTACACATATTTGCAATGTAAATTTAAACAAATGTATTTATTTTCGCATAGAATTGTGATATATCTATGAAAACCAAAAACGTATTTACGAATGTAACTGTATTTGTACAAATTGCAGACTGTGAGACACAGATTGGGATGTATTGATTTGTGAATAGTGAAACATATTTGTGACTTGTGTTTTATTTGTGGATTAATATTTACGTGTTTGTAAAGTATTTTGAGACTAATCTCTCTCCATACAACTACTTCTTCAAAAGAGGCTACACTATTATTAGACTTTTTAGCCCATTCCAAGATATAAATTGTTTTCCTGAACTTGGCTTACATCCCTTTATTATTCACATAAGTTTATTCATGGAATACATATCTTTAGCTTTATAAACGTCATGTATATTTATGCAGTCTTCAGTCACGTGATTTCTGGGGTGATATATTGTGTTTTAATATTGTGATACTGTGATTAAATTATTATTATACTGTTACTATTATACTATTGTGATATATTGTGCTGCTGGAATTTGTAAACATTTCAGTGTCACTGCTGGATTGAGAATAGCCCACTAGTTGAAAACTTCCAGTCAACAGCATCCCGTGGGCCGCATCCTATCACTGCAGATGAAAGATAAGAGGATGAAAAACATATGTGTGTATCAACAGATGTGGTACTGTCACTGACTTTACATATTCAAAGTAGACCAACAAGTTAGGAGTGTCTGATAGAGAGGACAGTGGGTTGACACAATGAATAAAAAATCAAGGGGCACTGCTGTGTCTGATCCACTTATGCAACACACTCTAACCCACCACCAAAATATCAGAGTCACTACACTGCAGTTAATGATCCACCACCAAAATCATACCTGCTCTGTGGTGGTACTGTAGGGGTTCTGACCACTGAAGATAGAAAGGGAGAAAGGAGACTAACAAAGTATGAAGAGGAGCAGATGGACTCCAGCCTGTAACTGTACATATGCAAAGTGATTTTATATAAGTCGAACTGATAAAATGGATAATGAGTGTAGATACAAGGTAGTTATTCCTAATCCAGTGATCATTCTGTGTATTAATGTACATAATATATATAGAGTCACATGCCAATATTTGGACATACATTTGTGTTATGTTGATTTTCCAAGTTTAATATGTTAAAATTTTAATATGTAGCTGGAGTTATATAATAACAACATTTTGGGAATAGGACCACACCCAAACTCCTCCCATCTGCACTCTATATACCTTCCAAACTCATGTCACTTCTGCATACAACAAGCTCTCTCCCACCTCCGCCCAACCTCCACCATTTTCTTCTCTTGCATTTACCTATCCAAAGGTGGAGGGCTCAGCTTCACACACATTCCGAAGCCATCCCGATCTCATCCCCAAAAATATATATGAGTTCATCGTCCATCGTCCATACACTGGCAAAAATAAACAACAAAAATATATAATTAGCTCGCCAGACCAAAAATGAGTTACCTGTAACTTAAATAGCATGTAATGCATCCACAAGCACCAATAAAATCTGTGATTTGGTTTGGCAAAGATGTAAGTGACATAAATGAATATAAGTGACAAATATTTAGCTACACTTATATCAATGAACATGGAATCTTCCCCTGGTGAATTATGGGCTAGGGCTTTTGAGGGCCCGTCCAAATATATGAATGCTCTTGAATGTTCATCTTGCCAGTAAGTCACATTTGCAGCCCTGTAAACACGAGAATTGTCATTTTGAATAGAATGTTATATTCTTCTGTTAGATGATGAACAAAAATTGCAAAACCTGACTGTCCATCAGCTCAGTGTATCAACTCAGCTAAATAATTAATTTCTACAAAATTAATAACCTCCAGAACACCACAGAGCCCCCTTCAGCTTGAACCCTTAAGGCTTCTTGAGGTCTACGACAAACATAACACCTAGAATCATTTATGTACAGGCAGAACTGAGGTTTATCAGACCAGATAACAAGTTTCCAGTCATGAACAGTTGCTTCACCCTCTGTAACAGGGCAAACTTGTAAGTAGAAGTGAGCAAAGTCCTCTTGCGCACCACTCTGCTCCATATGTTCATTGTATGCAATTCCTGGGGAAGTTTTCTTTCAGAAACTGTTTATAAAGGGCCTGTATTGATGTGTTTAAACAATTCTTGCCAGGAAGCTTCACAATTCACAGCAAATCACAGGCCGTGAAACACACCGGCTGTCACTGTCTGTCAGTTTCATGTTTTGGACACAATTCTGATGAGATTTTTCTTTTGACTGGGATGTTTGCCTCTGCTGGTTGAGCCATATTACCATACGTTTTAATACACTTGCGCATTGAGCTAATTTCTTCATACTGTGGTATTTGGCACCCAACTGTGTTCATTCTTTTATATCTTTCAGTAACACCTGCTTGCAAACCATTCTCTGCACATTAAATAAGACATTCACTGCACTGTATCACCTCTTCACAATCTATGAATCCAATTGCATACTCTGCAGTTATTTATGGCAAGATCATTCTAATGAAACACCATTTACATGAGCCTGAATTTACTTTAAATATGCAAGGTGACACAATATTTGCCCAGGGAACATTTTATGTGTGTTGTGTTTGTAGGGGTGATTAGTTTATTAATCATTCACATAAAACTTTTCAGAGTATTTCATTTGACAACTTGACAAAATGTTCTGCATTTCTCTGACTCTAACAATAAAAATAAAACACAGATAACATGATTTATAGCAATTACAGATCAGAAATGTTTAAATATCTTTATTGGGACACATGTCCAATAGTTTTATATGTAAAATGGACTTGTGTGTATTGTATTCCAAAAAGCCAGGTCCAACTCCCTGTAACCACAGTCTGCAGTATTCTCTGTATTCTCCTAAACACTGCCGAAATGTTTTGTGTAATGAGTCTATCATTACTACACTTGATCAAAATCAGCATATTTAATCCTTATTGTGATTCACACTGGTCTAATATTTCATGTGAGTAAATGTGCTATCAGTTGTTAACTTTAGCGCAGAGTTTTGATGGACAGGTCTAGCAGCCAATGGACACACTATTTAAAGAAACGGTGTGATTTGTCAGCTTTTCACTGGTCATTTTGATATTAGCCGCTATGAACAGACATAGCTTAATGGCCACATTTAACACATGTAAAAACTATATTGTAAACCGATTTATTTGATAATGTGATTTTTGTTTGACAAGGAAATTACATTTTTCTCAAATAAGAGAAAATAAGCAATATTAATTAAATAAATTTTCCCCAGCATAGTAAAATTTTAATACCTATGCAGTAAATAAATACTTTACAGCCTGAATGGGTTTCTTTGCTGAATAGCAGCCATATTGCATGGCCTCAGATGTTCATTTTAAAATATTTTATATGCTGTATTAGTACACATACTGATTAACTCATGAAAACTGAGATTATAAAAAACTAATGAGCAAGTTGGAGACAATGCTAAGTTCTACTTTTTATTTGGATACATTTTGCAATTCATACTTAACAAGATGCATACATTCAAACAGAACGGTCATTGCCTATATTATTAATAAAATTAAGTAGACAAAAATGATATAATCAGCAACAAAGAGAAGGTTGTATAACAAAATGAAAGGAAGAAAATATGCATACATTGTTTTAAATGCAAAAAACAAAGGAAAATGCAATGAAAAAGATTTCTTGGCAATACAATACATTGAAATTGAATGTGATAATAACATGAAAAACATGAATTAAAGAACAACATAAGAACAACATAAGCACATTTACATTAAGATTATTATAATCATAAACATTAATTAAAATAAAGGCATTTTGATTTCCAGGATATATTCAGTAATTACTGCAGTAAAACACATCTGCGAAGCGTATTTGTTTCCACTGATGCTTTTCAAAACACTCATGGTCTTTTTCAGTGTCAGATTGTTCACAAATCTGGCAAATCTGGAAGTCTTGTGTGTTGGTCCTGAAATATTGCAGATATATTTTAACATTTCAAGCAAAAAAAATTACAATGCAGACAACACCTAGATATTTATTTTGCTAGTAAATATGTATGCATAGCACTTTTACAAAGAAACCAGTGGTTTCTTCTGTTTATAACATACTTTTAAGGGTAAATATATTTTAGTATTTATAATAACATTTAAAGGTTTATTATTTTTATTTTATACTCAAAGATACATTTTGCATCTACATAAAGTATCTTCACAGACTGTACTGACTCTTCTGCAAAATTCAATATACAGTGCATTGATGTGAAATGAGGGAAACTTACAAACTCAGATTTCTTTAAAATTGTGGTGAAAATGCTATAGTTTTTCTAATATTTTCAATTTACTAATGGTATTCCATCTAAACAAATGAAATTTCAGTTCCTTTTTTTCTTATGTTTCGAAATCACATTTAGTAAGTGATCACTGTGTTAAGTGTGTTCTTCCGTATCCTCACGTAGACTAATTAGCCTGCAGCGTTTTGAGTATGTTTTTAGGAGATTAACTGGTGGTTATTGCTTTCTTTTATTATTAAGATGTAAGATGTGTGTAAACCAATCTTTGCCCTTAAGGTCTGCTAACACTCCATCATTGGTTTTGAGTGTTTCATATTACAACTAAAAACCCTGAATTGTAATGCTAACAGTTTGACTGTTGACTGATGTAATCAAATGGGAAAAGGATCACACTACTTTTTTTTTTTTTACTTTTTTGCTGAAAAAAGGCAAGCAATCTACACCTTAATGACATATATGATGTTATCTAAAGTTTTATTATGAGAAATTCTGGGAAACCACAGATTGACCAGTCCTGTAGCATGAGGGAATAATCTGAGAGAATCCAAATGCTTGGTTTTATGTGACACTTGTATTGGGGCAACTGTATTTATGAGGGATTCATTAAAAATAATAATATTCCAATTCTCATTATGTGTGATCCCTTTCGCTGTCAACATTGGGACTGTAAAATTTGGGACAGAGGCATGGGCATAATTTAAGCTATTCTGTGTGGACGAACCATTGTGCAAATTTTGCAAAAATATGTCACATAACAAAACAATCATAACAATTGTTTAGAGTTATGGAAAATGCATCTTTGTTTTGCTGTCCAATATGATCTATATTTACCTCATAATATCAGTTTTAGTATGTAAGTGAAAAAGTGTAGTGCTCACAACTGAATTACAATGGTAATTTCAAGCTAAATAACAATTTTTGTGCTTTTTATTACTAAACTCACTTTAGCTGATCCACACTTTAAATGTCATCAAGACATTGAATACGATGGTCTTAATGAAGAGAATCCTCAGCCAATATATACAGAATGCCATAAAGTTGGTATTCGCATCTGCAGAGAAGAAGAGTAATGTTATAATTGTTGTCATATTAATAAAAATGTAATTCAAGTGTGGAATGTAACAATACTGCCCTCCACATAATATACAAGCGTTCAGTTCCCATTTCAGGAAGTAATACCATGCTATATTGACTCATTTAGTAAGCGTGTGTACAGATTTGTAGTTCGATTCCTTTGGTCCAGACCAAACAAAATGATACATTACTACATTTTAATCCTGGTGTGGTTTGAGTTCACATTGAAATTTTACAATTGAACCAAAGTAAGTAAAAGAGTGAAACACAGCAAGAGGTGGTGAAATGGATGAATGGAGTCAAAACAGCGACAGCAATTCTCCCACAAAAGTGTCCTTTAAGACATTAGCAGATCTGTCCATGGCATTGTTTGCTTATTATTTTTACATTTTGGGACTTCACCTCACATGTTTGGTTCGCTTCTGTGCCTTTGGTTCGTGTTGCATTTTTACTTAAAACTAACTGCACCAGAGTTCATTTAAAATTGGACCAGGGCCGCAACAGACTTCGAAAGGGAGCATTGGAACCAAGGTCCATTTTAATCAAACCAAAGCTGACACCAATGCTATTATTTTTAATGTCAATGTAGAGCAAACACCATGTCTATGATAGTGCTGTACTGAGAATGATCCAAAATTTTACATCTGATCAATATTGTTCTGATTAATATAGGGCTAGAATTGTAGTAAATCACTGTAACAGTAACTGTAATAGTAAGCTATACAGGGCGGCACGGTGGCGCAGCAGGTAGTGTCGCAGTCACACAGCTCCAGGGGTCTCTAGGTTGTGGGTTCGATTCTAACCGCGACCCTGAACTGGATAAGCGGCTACAGATAATGAATGAATGACAGATATGCAAACCGGATTCCAAAAAAGTTGTGACACTAAACAAATTGTGAATAAAAACTGAATGCAATGATGTGGAGGTGTCAGCTTCTAATATTATATTCAGAATAGAACACAAATCACAGATCAAAATTTTAAACTGAGAGAATGAATCATTTTAAGGGAAAAATATGTTGTTTCAAAATTTCATGGCGTCAACAAATCCCAAAGAAGTTTGGACAAGGCCATTTTTTACCACTGTGTGGCATCCCCCCTTCTTCTTACAACACTCAGATGTCTGGGGACAGAGGAGACCAGTTTCTCAAGTTTAGAAATAGAAATGCTCTCCCATTCATGTCTAATACAGGCCTCTAACTGTTCAATCATCTTGGGCCTCCTTTGTCGCACCTTCCTCTTTATGATGCCCTAGATGTTCTCTATAGGTGAAAGATCTGGACTGCAGGCTGGCCATTTCAGTACCCGGATCCTTCTCCTACGTAGCCATGATGTTGTGATTGCTGCAGAATGTGGTCTGGCATTATCTGGTTGAAAAATGCAGGGTCTTCCCTGAAAGAGATGACGTCTAGATGGGAGCATATGTTGTTCTAGAACCTAAACATAGTTGTGGTGCCTTTCCAGCAGTGGCGGATGCTGGTCTTTCAAGGAGGGGGAGCTCAATTTCGGCCTACATCATAAAATGTGTCGGTTTATTTATACATAAATTCTACCCTCCGTTCCTTTTTAAGAAAATGATCTGTGATCCTGTCATACCAACAAGGCGTCTTTTCCAGGGACTTGACTAGTGTCCTCTCAATGGCCAACAGAGCTAGGCTGCTTAAACGGCCTTGGCTCATGTGAAGTGTGTCCGCCTGTGCTCCTACGGATTTTTACACCAAAGGATCACTGATTCGCTCATTTCGCTGTCAATCAAAAAGGGATTCAGCTTCAGACAGATCATCCAATCATCATGCAGAAGCTGAGCGTCCGGGCCAGCCGAGGCCAGCCCACTGCCCCATAGACCCCCAGAGCTTGCTTAGAAATGGCTTCCTCTTTGCACTATAGAGTTTCAGCTGGCAACGGCGGATGGCACGGTGGATTGTGTTCACTGACAATGCTTTCTGGAAGTGTTCCTGAGCCCATTCTGTTATTTCCTTGACAGTGGCATTCCTGTTTGAGGTGCAGTGACATTTAAGGGCCTGGAGATCACGAGCATCCAGTAGAATTTTACGGCCTTGACCCTTACGCACAACAATTGTTCCAGATTCTCTGAGTCTTTTGATGATGTTATGCACGGTTGATGATGATAACTTAACAGTCTTTGCTATTTTACTCTGGCTAACACTATTCTGGTATTGCTGCACTATCTTTCTGCGCAACAATGGTGGAATTGGTGATCCTCTTACCATCTTGGCTTCAGAGAGACACTGATACTCTGAGAAGCTCTTTTTATACCCAGTCATGTTGTCAATTGACCCAATTAGTGTTAATTGGTCTTCCAGCTGTTCGTTATATGCTCAATTTCCTTTTTCCAGCCACTTATTGCTACTTGTCCCAACTTTTTTGGGATTTGTTCATACTGTGAAATTTTGAATCAGCATATTTTTCCTTTAAAATGTTACATTTACTCAGATTAAACTTTTGATCTGTCATCTATGTTCTATTACAAATAAAATATTGACATTTGAAATCTCCATATCATTGCTTTCAGTTTTTATTCACAATTTGTTTAGTGTCTCAACTTTTTTGGAATCCGGTTTGTACATGACAAAAAGGTCTATAAATTATGGTATACCAAATTGGCAGTTAAGTGTGTAGATGAAATTTTTATGTTTTACAGCAGCTTATCCTGAGACAGATGGACATGCATAAATAGAATGAAAGCAGAATATTTAAACCACTTACTTTTTGTAAACTCATCCTTTAATCCCTCAATATTGCAATGTGATTGTGCTAGGAATAAAAGACAAAGAATGTTATACATACATGTCAAGCCCATGTCATTTTCAGAACATTAGAAGATGCAAGGTCACAAAAGTGTATCATTCTTTATTCATGATTTTACCCTCCTTGTCAAATTGATTTTCTAAGTAACAAAAGCTATTACAATCTATAGACCAAATAAACTTGAATATGGCATAATTTTTTGTTTTATTTTTTTCAGATATATTGCACTATTTCAATTTGGTAAGTTTATTTATAGGATCAAAATAAATGTTTTTTCCTAAAATGCCATTTGTCCAGAAGCACCCAACATTTTTGCATATAACTCTTGTGGTGCCCAATAACACTTGCTATTGTATTTGAAGATCTTTTGTATGATTGTGTACAAATTCTTACGTTCATTGCATGTTGTAGCATTTCTGAGTATCTGGCTATAATATGACTCATCCTCAAATCGAACTGCCTCAGGAACTTTGTCATGACCTATAGCATTTGCTTCTGTGAACCCAGTGGCCAGGCAATCATTATTTTGAAGCTTGTAATACTGAGGTGGAGAGTAAACATCTGTAAAACAACAAATAAATAAATTATTAATTAATAAAAAGTGCAAACATGTTTATTATGTGTTGCTCAATTAAAAACAAACCATTCATTGGACAGGACACATTCACAATGTATAAATAATCACTATCCGAAGGAACAATTTCATCCACAAACTATTGACTTTGTTAGACAGAAGATGCAAGTCAGTGCAAGTCTTTTTCTGGAAAAGTTGGGATGTTTAAAAAAATTTGGGTTAATATTTTGAGGAATTTGGTGTGTCTACCTATTGTCTGGATGATACGCTGGTTTCCTTCCACAATCCAAAAACCCCTTGATGAATGTATTGGTTGTGTGAAATGCCCCCTAGGTGTTAGTCAGTTACTGATAGAAAGAGAGTGATGTTCTGTAATATCTGGCATTTTCCTGCCTTACACTTACATATTCTAGGGTTTGTTCTGGACTCACCATGACTTAGGATGAATAGGATGAAGCCAAAACATTTGAAAAAATGTATTTGTATTTTAACAATTCAGAGAATCACATTTATTGCATGTTGCCAAATAGAATTGCTGCTTTTCCAAAAGTTAGTTTTATGTGCAATTATTTGTGTTTTTAAAAAGAAATATATAGAAATATAAAATATTTTACTAAAAGAATTATATATATTTTTGTGTGTGTGTGTGTGTGTACATAAAGTCAGGCTGCTGTATTTGATTAGCACAAACATGGATTTCATGGAAACATTGTATGTACCAAATATCTGATGTTTCTGAAAATTACTCAGAAGCTTTTGACAATTAAATGAAAAAATACTGTCATTTGTGGGTTTATTTCCCAGTAAGAACTGAGACAACCTATGCTTAGGCAAAATGGTCAGGCATGGCTGGGATTCTGAACGGCCTTAATAGTGGTGTCTGGAAACAAATAGGCCAACATCATTTTTATTTTGTTTTCTAATCTAGTATAAGTTCAAAGTTTGTTTTGCCTTGGTTGCGATAAACATCAATAGACAATATATGGGTCACATGAAAAAATTTTGAAACACCCTGTTGTATTTATTGTATTGTTTCATATTCATTAACAAAACAGTCATTTATATATATATATATAATATTATATATATATATATATATATATATATATATATATATATATATATATTACATTAGACAATTTGTTTATTTATTTAATATTAGATGATTTGCAAAACTACAGGATACCTATAGAAGATCTGTTGACAACTGCGTAAAACTACAGAGTATATTTAAGTTTGCTGTGTACGGTGTTATCAATTGAATGAAATAATAGTTTACAAAATTACTGCATGTGATTATATGGAATAATTAATTATGCTTTATTAAAGGTGTTTTAAGATACTAAAAAATGAATATTTAAAAAATATTTTAGATGACAGCATGAAATGTCATTGTCTTATTTTCCTCAATTATTAGTCTTGTTCCTGAGCCAAAAGCAATCTGATTATTCACACCATAGGATTACTAGGTACAAAAATGTAGAATCTAATATCAGCTTTCAAAGAGAGTTTCTTTAAATAATATTTTTTTCTGTTTTTAAACTTAATGACAGGTTTATGTATATGAATAGTCTTATTAATTAATAAATATTTTGTTAAATTATTTTGGTCTATGCTTGCTAATACTTGTTAATTTGTTTTACAATGATTATAATGACTTGTTATTCTACAAACTACATGCATTAATTGCTCATTTTAGTTTACATTACAATTTTTTTTTACATTTTCTAAAAAAATCCATTTTCAGATTGGCATAAATATAAATAAAAGCAAAATCCAATATATACAAAAAGCAAAACTATATTTAACTGAACGTAATACAAATATATAACTTTGAATGTTGAAACTAAGACATAGGTTATAGGTTATAGGTATAGTTATTTGAAAAACATTCAATTCATTCTTTTTTTTTTCAATTCAAAAAAACATTTGCCAACTTGTCTTAGTGAAATATGCAAGGTCTTCCCTGAAAACTATGTTGTCTGAATGCTAGCATGTCCCCCCAAATCCTATAAATATCATTCAGCATTTACAGTGCCTTCACAAAAGCCTGTGCACTAATATACAGATGCTGGCTTTTGAAGTGTACACTTATAATAAGTCACTTGGTCCCTCTCTTTAGCCTGGACAATGCAGCATCCAATACATATATTTTTAAATCTACTTTTCCTTTTTTGCTCAGTTCATATAAAAAAAAATAGCCGAATTTGAGAAAAGGTGGCTGTGTTAGTGCCTTCTATTTGTAGATGCTTTCTTCTTTACATTTGTGAGTTATATCTTGCATTTGAGGATACAGTGATGAACACACAGTGATTTTGGTTAATATTTCACAGCCCACACAGTGAACACTAGTTCATTGCAACCTGAGGCTCTGAAAATAACAGCCATTCAAAATTTGGGCTTTTTCCCCTGCATGTAGAGATTTTCTCTAGATTCTCTGAAACTTTATCACTAAATGATATTATATACAGTAAGAAATTAATTTCATTACTTTTTTAAAATTGAGAATTTTTTAATTTTTGCATTTTCCAATGCAGTCTTCCAAAACAATGAATCTATTTTTTACTTTTGAAAGATTCAGCCTCTCCAAGATTATTTTTTTAATCTTGTCACTGACCTTGTCTTAATGAAACTGATTTTACTAGTCATCTGTTGCCCTGCCTGAACATTTTTGGAGTTTGTTGCTGGCATCAATTTAAAATGGGCATATTTTTTGAAAAACAATAAAACTGATCAGTTTTCACACTTGAAATAATGTATAGGTGCTGTTTTTAATTAAGTATTGGTTTTAAATTATCATTTCAAACCTATATCATTTCATTCTGTTTTATTTACATTGTGCACAGCATCCCAACATTCTTCAAAATAGGGCTTGTAGTTTAACATATTAATAATAAATATAAATAATATTAATGTCAAACTTACTTGGTACTACCTTTAAACTCATTCCATAAGCAAATATTGTTTTGCCAAAGTTGTTAGACACACTGTGCTTTGTAGTTTTGCAAAAAAGGAGTAGGAAATATGTTGCCAAAATAAAAAAATAAAAAAATTTAAATGAAAGGATATATGTAATATATAGTTTAAAAAATTAAAGAATTTTATACCGTACATAACTAGATAGCTTGTTATAATCTTACAGAGTTAATCTACAATAAAACTCTGTAGGCAAAAGATTTTAGGGAATCTTAAACTCTAGAGAATATATAAAATAAAAAGAACAGCCTGCATCATTTATATATCATCGCAAAAGCGTAACGTTACAGGAGAAGGAGGAAACCTTCTTAACTTTAAATGGATGTGAATGCAAAAATATTTTATTCCAAGCAATTGTGAAGCATTTCTATTGGTCCATTCATCATGAACTATTCACAGGACATATTGAGTTACAAGAACTAGTCCAGGCTACCCATCACTTAAGAATCTGCTATATTTAAATATATCTAGGCACCTTCATCACAATTTATTTATCCAAGCTAAACATGTAAAGTAAATAAAGATATTTTTTGAAGTAGAAGTTGATCTTACAACCACATTACTCACATGCATTAATTTTTACTTGGATTCCATTTCCAAATATTATCTTGTAACCAGTATTCACACACACAGCAAACACATAACGAAAATCTACTGGTATCATACATCTAATTTCCAATTTCTCTTAAAATCTCTTTAATTTGAATTTTCAGGCAAATAAGAGTTTTAATAATGAATTTTATGTGATTATTTACTTTTATTTTAATGTAAATAGTCAACCAGTCTCTTTTAAATTAAACATATCACATATATTGATATACCGTTATAAGTATATTGATCAAATTTATACTCAGTATCTACAACTTTCAATAAGTTTCTATTTTAATATGTTAGTTTCCAGCTCCTTGACGCCACATATAATTACTGCCTGAGAAACTAAATGACCTATTATTTATGAAGGCATGGTAGGTATGGCAGAAATTCATAAACACATCATAATGTAAAAGGTAATGTTGAACAGTAAATTATTATTGATATTTTGGATAAAAATAATAGTTTGACACAAAATATTAAAATGCAATTAAAATGCGCTATGCAGATTTAATTTGAAAAATCAGATGTTGATTTATTATCATTGATTTGTGATTAGATCTAGGTATTGCTAATTGTACTGACCACCTCATGTGAGTGGTTGAGAAATAGTTAAGCTAACACACTTATTATATGTATTCTTACTAATGTTATTGTTAAAACAAATCGATATTTAATTCTCAGATCAATGGATTTACATATCAAGTCCTTAGATGATGGAGAATTGCATTGTCTTGTATAAAAGGAATCTTTGAGTTTTATTCTAATTTAATAAATATGATTATATATTATTTTTCTATATTGCACAGTTGCCTTTAAACATTTTTTTTCTATTACACTCAATTAAACATATTCATATACCTTTTATCAATGAATCTTGATCACTGGCATAGTATCAAAATGTGTATATTCATTATTTGTATGATTTGAATGGTAATCAGGTAATATGAAAACAAGAGTCACCCTCAAAATATAACGTTTTAAATGAATGTTGATATATTGAGTGCATTTTGCACCTACTATTTTAAATTTTTGCTATATTATGTTGTGCTAAATTGACACGCATCTTAACATAATTAAATCTGAACTGAATTAAAAATTCATAAATAATTTAATTATATTCTTACTTGTCTGAACAATCAGTGCCACTCTGCTTCCTAAGATTAAATTGTTATTGTTATAAATTACACACTAACAAACAGCTCAGCAAAAATGTTGCCTCTAAGGCCATATTAAAACTGGGACGTAATAAGGCTCTTAATTCACATGCATAAAGTAATCCAATCATGTACTCCAATAATAATATTTAATTATACTCATGGAATGGATAAAAAATATATATAATTTGAGCAAATCTGTCAGACTAATAAATATATTTTTGAAGATATATTCATGTAGGCATGAATTCTAAATTAGCTGTATACTTAAAGTAAATTGTGCATTAATTATCAACAAACATTACAATATTATAATATCTTAATAAAGTATATTCAATAATTTTTACAACAAAATAATAATAATAATTCAACAAAATTATAGATGAAACTCAGTGAATCAAAGTTTCAGCTTTGTTCCTTCACCAAATGTAAACATGTTACTATGCTGTTACATTGAATGCCGCAATAACAATACATTTCTCAACTAATTTGTTATTCAATACTCTGTTTTCACTGGTGTAAGGTTTCAGATTTATTCCTTTCTTGTAAAATTCATGCTCTAACCTATATGTTTAATTACTTTACTAAATTATATTAATGCACTTACATGGCTCTACATATAGAGGTGTTGCTCTTCCAAATATGATTTTCCATGACCTATCATTCACACAGTTGTGTATGCAGTATAAAAACTGAGAACATGTTTACCTGCTTAAATGATTAATTCAATTCCATAGAAATGATCGTTTAATGATATAATTCTGAGCATTTGGCAGCCAGATAAACCCCAAAAAAACAGTGAAGAGTTAATTATGTTAAAAATCGATAATAGAACATTAAAAATGTATAGCCATTTAAAAATCAATTCTTATGACCATTATATTTTTATAATAAATTTGTTAAAATACAAGTTAAGTACTTACTGTAAATAACAGTTAATTTGGTTCCTTGACCAAATATAAGCTTATTCCCTAGAGTCACACTGTAGTACATCACTTATCAGTATCTATTTGTTGTTTTTTTGTTTGTTTGTTTGTTTATTTGTTTGTTTTGTTGTAGGTTGGCATTACCTTTCTTTGGATTATATATATATATATATATATATATATATATATATATATATATATATATATTAATTTCATTCAATCAAGGTGTTAATTTCATTCAATCAATCCATATCATCAAGGTGGTCAGTAGTGGTTTTAAATGTGAATTAATCAAAGTCCTATTATATTCAATCATCAGCTTTGATTGAAGTATTATTTGCTACTATTTCAAGAGGTTTTGACTTTGCTTACTTTGTTAATAAAATGAAATGTGATTTAGCAATAAACTTTGATGTTATTCTAAACATAATTTTACAACACAAAACAAAAGCTATGTTTTATTATTTCTGTTAACTATTTAAACGTTTTCATTAACAGTTTTAAGGAGAAAAGTATGACTATAAATATTTAGGATCATTTAAATTAATTTAAATCTCAGATAAGGATTTCATCATTATTACATCATGATAGTAATGTATACTGAATACTTTCTGTAAAAAAAATAAATAAAACATTTTCTTAGGCATAACTTTACATTAAGTGATTCCCTGATATTTCTGTGAGCATTGCCCCCTTTCCAAAGTATAAATTCCACCATTACACAAAAAGATTTTCAGCACAAATTTCTAAAAAATGTATATTTCATAAAATAGTTTAACATTAATATTACCATGTAGTAAAATTATTCATATTAGTATGTTTAAAGATCATGTTTACTTGTAGTTAGATGATTAGTTTTTTACTTACAAATAATTTTTATTTAAAAAATTATGCTTCCTGCAATAATCTATATAGCATTATATTGATATAATGCACTTACATTTTTCAGTTATCAATTTTGTGCCTGTGCCCATGTGTTTAATTCCACCTCCAGTAGACACACAATATGAGACCATAAATCAAAAACACTTTTTGCTAGTGCTGTAAAAATCTCAGGATTATTTGTATTAATAACACTTAAAGTGTCTTATAATAAGCATGTGTTATTTTGCAGTATATTACTGGTAAATATTCAATTATTCAACAGAAACATGTGCTGGAGATATGTTATTGCAATTTTTTGTTTAGATCCTACAACATGTCCCAAATATGAACTATAATGCAAATTATTATTGTTTATATTTTGGTTATTTTATCATTTACACATTCCTGAAATGCCTTCAGTTTTATTTTTAAATGTCAATATTTTACCTGATTCAACATAGAATTTTGTCCGTTCCAAAAATAATTTGTTGATTCCCATCTTTCTCACACTAATAAATATAGCACCAAAAACGTTTCTGCACATGTACGAGTCAAGCCTTTTTCTAAATAGGCTGTTTAGTTAATATCACTGTATATGTATCATGTATATTTTGGTCACTTAGTTAAAGGTTTATAGAACTGAAATGAAAACTATGTTTAATAAATTCACAATGTGTATTCACAAGTCTCAAAGAAACTGCATATTTCACTGACATGTTTTAACTATCAAACTTAATCCTTTTCCAAAAATAATCTTTTATAATTTCATCTATCTTTTCATTGATTTCAACATCAGTATAGATAGTCTACACAATTTGTTTAGGACCAGCAATAATAACTATCCAAATTATTGTTTTTCATTTTTTAATTATTTAATCATTTAAATAATCCTGCAATATTTGCAATTAACACTATTGTAATAATGTTCATATCAGTGTATGTAATACAACTGGACTCATTTTTCGATTACCAGTTTTGTGCCAGTGCCCATGATTAGTTTGTAAACTCCACTTCCAGTAGACACACAATATGAGACCATCAATCAAAATTATTTTTCGCTAATGCATAAGATTTTAATATGTGCAGTGAAATTTCTGGAAACATTAATTTTTTAAAACTATGTTTGAAAAATTACAGAGGATTAGTTTCGTATAAACTACCTTTAATATTAGCATGTGTGCTTTGACAATATTTAACTCTATAGTTATGTAATTGAAATATGGGCTAAAGAAATGCTCATATGTTTAGACCCTACTACATTCCCTACATAATAACCCTCTTACTAATGAGAATTTAAAATTTTTTGTCTAATGATTTAAATCTTCCTGCAGTGCTTTTGGTTCTCTATTTAACTCTCAAAATCTTACTTGATTTGACATGTAATTCTGTTCCTTTTCCGAAGATAATTCGTCGATTCCCCTCATTCACACTGTAGAAAATCCAGCACCAAAAACTCTAGCTAATTAGGTCAATGTTTTTGCTAAATATTTGATCATAATCAAAGGTTTAAATGTTGCCATTGATTTCGTATCTATTTTATAGGTCTGCTAGTTGACTTTTTCTAGAACTTAGCTACATACTGTTCTCAATAAATTGATAATGTTTAATGTAAGAGTCTCTGAGAGATAGATGCTAATGCTAAAATAAACTATTTCCAGCCAACTTGCCCATGAAGTCGTAACATTTCCAAAGCAAAATTTATACAAGTGGGGTTTTGCATTGTGAAATGTAACCTGTGAATTTCACTTACGTGTTTCCACTATCAACCTAGTCCCTTTTCCAAAGATAATATTTCCATAACCAGTCACACATTATAATACTACACCTCAAAAACTGAAATAAAATTAATGATCTTTATGAACACAAAGGATTTATATATGTCCAATTTGATCAATTATATGATGTTACATATTAAACATTTCAAACCCTATTGAATAATAGTATTTAAATGTAACTGAATTTAAAATGTATTATCAAATATCTATAGGGAAAATGTGGCATGTTTGTAGATAATTAGTAACTGAAATAGTGCCTGGAAGAAACAGTATCTGTGTTCCCGAAAAAAATTACACAAAAAAGAAAAAAAAGAAAACTTGCTAACAGCGAATAGACTGGGTATAATGTGCTATAATAAATAGCAATAGGGTTGAATGGTTGTAATGAAAATTACTTGGTGTTTACAATATTATAATACTATATGGTATGTATGTATGTATGTAATGAAAGTCAGTTATCACTATTTTGAGTGTGATTCAGACATTATTAACATCCCCATTTCTAAACAGAAACATTACGCTTTACATTTACAAAGAGAGGTTTGATCCATTTGTCATTGAAACACAAAACGAGTCTCTATCGATATAATGTATGTATTAGAAGGGTCAACATTTAATACATTTTACTATACAGCATTATAAAATAAACTTACTTGTCTCAGTTATCAACATAGTTCCTGTGCCAAAAACAAGATTTGTTACACCACTTCCAGAATTCATACAATGTTAGGCTCTGCAACCAATAGGTCAGTTTAGAATTGCTAGTCACACATTATGAAACCAAAAAACAGGTAATCAACTGAATACCCTTTCGTCACTAATGCATGACAACTTAATGTGCAGTTCATTATTGTAATTCTTTGCTTTGAAATAATAATCATTTAAATCTTCCTGCATTTAACCCTATTTTAATAATTTATATAGCACTATATTTGATAGTATTATAGTTTGATTTAAAGGACATTTTCTGGTTATCAATTGTGTTCCTGTGTTTTGAAGTATTTCAATACAACTTCCAGTAGACACACAAAATAAGACAATCATTGCCAGGATTACTGATAATTACATAGTTATGCAGTAGAAAAGTATGGGTTATAGAAATGCTTTCCTTTTTAGACCCTACAACATGTCCTACACAATAATTCTCAGACAAAGTATAATTTTTCGAATTTAGACTATTTAATAAGATAAATATTCCTGCAATGCCTTCAGTTTTCTATTTAAATATCAATATCTTACTTGATTGGACACGTAATGCTGTCCCTGTTCCAAAGATAATTCGTCTCGCATTATTCACACACTAAGAGTTACAGCACCAAAAACCATTCTGCCATTTTTAGAACCAATACTTTTTTTGTATGTTTGTTGTTTTATGTACCTTATTAGACGTTTGTAGAATGGAACAACATACTGGTTCAGTAAATTAACAATGTTTAATGTCAGTGTCTTAAACTGAAGGGTTTATGTGCCAAAATAAAGATCTTTCACTCAATTTGAGCTAATTCCCACCAACATGCCCAGGATTAGGTAGCATTTTCAATGTAAATTTTAAACATGATTTTAGAAATTCTAAAATATAACCTGTATATTTTACTTACTTGTTTCAACTATCAACCTTGTTCCTTTTCCAAAGACAATCTTTCCATATCCTGAAGTAGTCACACATTGTGAAACTACACTTCAAAAACTGAAACAGAATTAATGATATTTATAATCCCAAAAGATTTATATATGATGTATTTGGTCAATAATTTGATACATTGATTATCTGATGCATTATTGCTAAATTAAATGTAATTAAAATGTAATTAATAGTGGAATATATAATACAATTTTTTTTTTAATTACATCTTCGAAGTAGTAAATTTGTTTATGTTGATTTACTCACACACTGGTACTATAAATATATATCCAAATGCTTCTGATTATTCATATTTTTAAACTTAGTAGAAATAGAAGTGTAATAGACATCTACTGGGTAAATCAGTTTGTAGATTATGAAAGAGTACCTACAATCACTGTTTAATGTATTATTATAAATAGCAGAGTGTTTGTAACATTAGACATGGTTGTATTGCAATGTATTTCACTTAGTTCTTATATTTATATAATATTATTTGGTAAGGTTATATAATAAAGGTCAGTTATAAGAACAAACACTGAGATTCTGATATTATTCTCTAAACATTCTAAAAATAAACACTGTTTACCTTTATGAAGAGATATTTTGTAATTGGTGATCATAATCACACATTCAATTAAATAAACTATTTAGCATTATATATTTAACTTATTTGTCTCAAATATCAAAATAGTTCCTGTGCTGAAAATAAGCTTTGCGAGTCCAATTCCAGAATTCACACAGTGTTAGACTCTGCAACCAATAGGTCAGTTCAGAATTCCTAGTCACACATTATGAAATCTAAGATACAGGTAATCAATTGAATACCTTTTCTTCCACTAATGTTTAACAATTTAAAGTGCAGTGCACTCACATTCACATAAACAACATTTAAGAAATCTTATAATAAGCATGTGTACCTTGCCAGTATTTTTCTAATAAGCATATAATTATGCAATAGAAAATATGTTCTGTAGACACTATTTATTTAGATCATACAACTTGTCCTACATTATAACTATCCTAGATATTATTCTTAATATTTTGATTATATAATACTTTAAGTTTCCACAATTCCTGCTATTGTTACATTCTTTATATCACTGTATTCAATATAATGGACTTACATTTTTTGATTATCAGTTTTGTGCTTGTGCCCATGATTAGTTTGTAAACTCCACTTCCAGCAGACACACAAGATGAGACCATCAATCAAAAACTTTTTTTTTTTTGCTAATGCTTTAGATTTTAATGTGCAGTGAAAAGTCCCAGAGTCATATTTGTTTTTTGTTTTAAACTTGCTTTGAAAAATTACAAAGGATTTATTTGCTATAACAAGCTTTAAAGCATCTTATAATCAGTATGTGAACTAGAAAATCAAGAAGCATCATAAAGAAGTAGAAAAACATGGGCTATAGAAATGCTGTTTGTTTAGACCCTAAAACATATCGTACATAATAACTCTCAAAGTAATTATATGTCATATTTATATTATATAATTATTTAAATATTCTCGCAGTGCTTTCAGTTTTCTAATTAAATGTCAATATCTTACTTGATTGGACATGTAATGCTGTCCCTGTTCCAAAGATAATTCGTCGACTCCCATCATTCACACACTAAGAAATACAGTACCAAAAACATCTCTGCCCATATTCGAACCAATACTCTTGCTACAAGACTGCTTCATAGTTTATCACTGGTTTAAATGTCTTAATTTTTAGGAGCTTTTTTGTAACTCATTAAAAATTGGTAGAATGGAACCACATACTGTGTTCAATAAATTAACACATTTTAAAGTCAGAGTCTCCAAGATAAGGGATACGTGCCAAAATAAAGATTTTTCACGCACATTTGAATTAATTCCCACCAACATGCCCATGATTAGGTAACATTTCCAATGTCAAATTTAAAAAAAATTTCTTTGTCTAAAAATGTTTCCTGTATGTTTCACTTACGTGTTTCAACTATCAACCTTGTTCCATTCCCAAAGATAATCTTTCCAGCTCCTGAATTAGTCACACATTGTGACACTACACTTAAAAAACTGAGATAGAATGAATGATCTTTTTAATCACAAAACACATGTATATTTGGTCAATGATATATATTATATAAATAATCTAAAAACAATATTGTATAATAAAATGTAATTAAAGTATTTAAAGGTTGTTAAAATGAAACATACAGTTAAAAGTTCAAAAACCGCACTAGAAACTATGTCTGAAATCAAACTTTTGAATTAGAAAATTGTACACCAAAGACTTCCTATTATTCATATACTTTAAACATAAATAGATGTGAACTAAATATCTACTGGGTAAATTATGTTGGTAGATCATTATTAACTTAAAAAGTCTCTAGAAACACTTTGTAGTGAGCTTTGCTCTATTCTCAAAATCTTGTTTCTGTATTCCTGAATAAATCATACATCAGTTTCAGACAAAAAATTAGCACTTGCTAATTGCCAATACCTTTACTTTTAATATATATTAGAAATAGCATATATTATTTATGTACACTGTAAAATATTTCTGCAAATCTTACAGTTAATTACTGGCAGCACAGATGCTACTACAGTACACTACTGTAAATTAACAGTAAAAATACTGTAAATTATTTTACTGTACTATTAATGTATTTAATTGACAGATCTGTATTGTATTGATACTGTATTATTTTATTACAGTCTTACATTGACTACTGTAAATTTACAGTAAATTACTGGCAGCACAGATGCCAGTACACTACGGTAAATTTAGAGCAATTTACATTCTATGTATAAAATGAATGTCAATTAACCAGAGAGCATTATTATCATTTATATTTTGTAAATATACACACTGTTTACCTTTACAAAGCGTTTTCTTGTATCGTTTTTTCACTGCCCATTATAAAAAAAAGTCTCTTTATCTCTATAATGCATGTATTTGCACTTACAAGTGTCAGCATTCAATAAAACAATCTATTTAGCATAATACATTCAACTTACTTGTCTCAATTATTAATAGCATACATGTGCCAAACACAAGCTTTCTGACTCCAGTTCCAGAATTCACACAGTGTTAGAGTTTGCAACCAATAGGTCACTTTTGAATTGCTCATTATGCATGAATGTAAATCTATGATACATGTAAACAGTTGAATACCTTTTCTTCACTAATGCTTAAGAACATAAATAAAAAATCCTTAAGTCAAATACTTAAAAAATATACTATTAATTTATTTGTATAAATAAGAGTTAAAGCAATATAATCAGCATGTATTTTACAGGTGTATATTAATGAGTATTTCAATATTTTGACTAAATAATAAATTAAGTATTCTTGCCATGCCTTCAGTTGTATATATTTAAAACCCAATATCTTACTTGATTCAACATGTAATTTTGTTCCTGTTCCAAAGATAATTCTTTGATAACCATCAGTCACACACTAAGAAATACAGCACCAAAAACATTTCTGCCTACATACGAAACAATGTTCCTTGTAAATATGCTGCATAATAGCTTATAAAAGGTTAAATGTCTTAATTTGTCTATGTCTATGTGTCTGTGTCCCTTGGTTTTGTAGAACTGAACTACATACTATGTTAAATACATGGACTTTGTTTAATCTGTGTCTCGGAGAGGCGTGCACATGACAGAACAAAATCTTTCACAGAAATTCTAAATCCAACCAACACACCCATGCAAAATTTAAACAAGTGTTTTCATTGTAAAACATAATCTGTGTATTTCACTTATGTGTTTCAACTTGTCCCTTTTCCAAAGATTATCTTTTCAAATCCTGAGCCAGTCACACATTATCATACTTCACATCAAAAACATGAAAGACAATTATAAACTCTGAATATGTATGTAAAATGATGAATTTGGTCAAAGATATATATTAAACATTTAATATACTATTTTATAATTTAAAGTTACTAAAGTACAATTCCAGACTACATATATGTATATATACATTTTATGTGTATACACATAAACTAATCAATACTTCTTATTTACTTCCTCATATTGAACAAAAAAGTATGTAATAATGGGCTGGCATATTTCATTTGTGTGTTTAAATATATTAATTATTACTTGTTTTATATTTTACATGAAAGCCTTGGTAACATTAAAAAAGTGTCCAAACCTACCAGTTTCAACAATTAATTTAATTCCAGAACCAAAATAGACCACTTGATTTCCAGATCTAGTCACACACTGTACGAACACTGAGCAATAACTGAAACTAAACAAAACCATACTACAAACTGCTAGGTTTTTATATTTACAAGAAATATATATGATGTATTCAAATAACTATTAGCAAAAATGTAAAAACTTTCATTTAAATCACCCAGCAGTTGGATGAATTGGGTGTTCTGTACAATATTACATTTGTAGCATGTATTTATTTAAATATTTGTTTGTTTTATTTAATGTTTTGGACTTTTTGCATCTTTATTTCTAGTTAAGCATTACAACTAAATGTGCATTGTTTATAATTGTGTTATGTAGATCATGTACATCAAAGCTGCAACTAGCAATAAATAATTATGGAGTATGATTTTAAATTTAAAATCTCATGTTTAACATGTTAGCTTATTTTTAAGTAATTCAAATTTTGCAGCAGTCACAATGGGTTAACAACATTACGATTTTTCTAATGGCTACCTTAAGATTAACTTATGAATACCTTGCAAATTATTAATGTTTAGCTGTTGCAATATAATATTGAAAGTTAAAAAAAATTATACATTTTTTGTAAATTTGTAAACGTGTAGCTAGATGAGCATAGACATGCTAATCATCTTAAGCTAACATTCTCTTATGCATATTAATATATTTTTTAAAGATATATAATCATGTATATTGAAATGTATATTTTGATTATATTACATATGTTTGTGAAATGCATTTCTCATTTTATATGGAATCAGTTTGATCTATAAGTAAAATAGATCCTCTGGCTTATAACAGTACTCACATATCGTGAGTTCTTTATATAGTAATTGTACATACAAACAATAACATCACACACATAGCATTATAAAGCAAACTTATAATAAAATAACATGCTGAAAAAATATGACTTACTTGTTTCAACTTCCAACTTTATGCCTGTGCCAAACAAAATCTTATCTCCACCACCATAATTCACACAGTGAGATGGTATTCAACAAAAATCTCCTGCACAATTCATATTTATCTTTAAATATATCTTAAAAATATCTCTGGTGTTTGCTGCTGATATGAAATATACAATATTTGTAATTAAATTAGATCACTCACTTATATATTTACAGCTAACATAATATCAAATGAAGAGATGCTTATTTCTCAGTGGTGCATTGTAATTAATCTAAACAATACATCTGTATAATAGGCTTTAAACCAATACTCCAAGTTAAGGTTAAGTGAATTTCACCTGTTTATATACAAATATTTTCATAATCCTTGAAAGCCACTTACTTGATTCAATCATTAATTTTGTTCCTATGCTAAAAAGATTCTCCGTGCTCCAATGTTAGTCACATTGTTTTTTCTCTAGACAATATGTCTTAAAAATAATGGGATACAATGATGAATGCATACTGAATTCAACTTCATCAGTATTCAAAAATTTGATAGTAACCATTTATATGTTAAATGTGATACTACATATATAATATAATCATACATAATTAAATCTGTTTCAAATATTAAATACATTAATGGTTTTAATTCAATTTTACATTTTTAGTAAATATCAGTGATATTTTTGAGACAAGGAACATTAGGTTAAGCCCTTTTACACTTTTTACTTTTTGGAGTTTACTTGGAGGAGCTTTTAGAGGACATTTGTCCCAGACTTTATCCTACTAGTGCCCTAGTACAAACTTCAAGTAAAGTCCAAGTGAGCACATGTGTATAGAGCCACTATTGTTCTGGAGAATTGTGCTGTGCCTACTGCAGGCACTGCACAGACACTGGCCCATGCCTAAAGCAAGCAGAACCTTTCCAGCTGTGAGAATATGTCTGACACAATACATTTCCAATTGTACTCTACATGTGTGAAAGGACGCCTCCACAAGATCTGCGGACCTGATTCCCTCAAGTTTCTCAAGAGTTCATAAGTAAAACAATATGAGCTGTGAATTACGACTACATCATTAAATTTATATATGTATTATTAAATGGATTATTTGGAAAAACACATAACATCAACTTACTTAGTTCAACAATGAGTAAACTTCCCGATCCAAACACAATTTTGTCTCCAGAATAAGTCACACATTGCTATATATCCTAACAACAATTTCAAAACCCTTTACACCTCACGTGTAGGATAAACATATTGAAGTTTAAACTGTCAAAATATATGCAAAAGCTTTTATTCTATATTAATAATACTCAACACTGAATCTAATTTCACAATTATTTGTCATATTTAGGACATTCAGAGAATTCAGAAAAACATGTATTAATCAATACAATTAAAAATTTTGATAATTTTACATATTTTAACATATAAAATTAACTTCCATTTGCAGCTATTAGTTTTGGCTGTTTAAAATAATCTAGTACTTATTATTTTAAGTTGTGGAAATGAAATCTGAAAAGCTATCTGATCACTGTAGAAAAAATGTTAATAACTAGAGTAAAATAATAGATAATGTTGTTTAGATTTAATTACTAACACATTCAATCTATAAATAAAGCTACTTACATTTTTTAGGATTTTATATCAAATGTAATGTGCTATTACAACTGCTTTGGTTGATATGATTATGAAATAATTCCAGATAATGCAATGCATTTCCTCATTCCAATTCAATGAACATTGCAATAACAACAGATTTAATAGTTTGGAAATAACTTTTAAACAGTAAAGAAAGCACATCTAAACCCTAAAAAATAGCAAAAAATAGCATAATAAAAAGATTCAATATCATATATAGTATGAAATTTCCTAAATAAATATGTGCAGCTATAGTTCAAATATAAAACAGTAGAGAGAACAAAATTTTTGTCTTACTTGTTTCTATGAAAAGTTTCGTTCCTCTTGCAAAGATTAGCTTTTGTGTCCCAACATTCACACACTGATGCATGCTTTAGCACAAAATGTGGCTAAACTATTTTAGTTGCCAACTATTAATTCAGAGCAATACAAATAAAATGTACTTTATTTAACTGATCTTTTCATTTTTGCACTCATATAACATTTTGAAATAGTTTAATTAAAACTATTTTATTAAAATACTGTAATTAAAACACAGTTAAAAAAGTAACATTGATTAAATCTTACTTGATTCAATATGCAAAGTAATTCCTTCACCAAAGAGGATCTTGTTGCCTCCAAAATTCACACAATAGAATTAGGCATCACAAAAAACATGCCCATAAAATTTCTAATGTTAATTATTAGGTTTTTGTTTGTTTTAAGGTTTATTAATTTGTGTCATTTTAAAACACCTTCTAATCCCTCTCTAATCACTGCAGTTTAACTTTGTGACTAAATTAAAGTTTATTTACTATTTGGTAACACTTCAAATTACAGCCTGCTAATTTCAGGGTAAGTACAGAGTAAGTACCTGTTAAATAAGACATAAATTATATACTGAGTAGGTAAAGGGTATGATGCTGGAAATATGTGGTTATTACAAATTTTACAAATAACTAAGAAGAGCAAAAGAGAAACATCCATTTCATCATTAGTCCACTATGTTCATATAATGTATTAATACATATCGGCTAAACAGTGTAAAAATTCTCAGTAGTATGTAATAATGATTACTGGGGTAAATCACATGGTGAACCTAATGAGTATAAAGCATTTTGAAACTCTGCTAGTGCATGTAATGAAAGTAGCTGACCATGTCCCTCCCTGTATGTGCACTATAAATCATTTTAAAGGATCTAAAATTACATTTAGAGCTATAGTCAATTCAAAATAGTATTTGCATTACTTATTTATAAATAAACAACAGTAATAATCACTCGAATGTACTTTTAATTCAATTTTATAATCTATAATTGTTCTAAGAAGTACAAACGGATTTGGAAAGTAGTTATGGGCCTTATTTGTAAAAACCACATATTTCTAGTATCATACCCTTTACTTATTCATTACTTATTTTATCTTACGACTTACTTAGCAGGTACTTACTCTGTATTTACCCAGTAATTAGGGGGCTGTAATTTAAAGGGTTACATACAATTTTATTTATAATACGCATGACAAACTTAGTTTACTTTCTTACTTGACTCTATATGAACTGCTATTCCTTTTCCAAATAGAATTTTTTGGGAACCATACATCACACACTGTCAAACTTTCTAACATAATCTATTTTAAGCAGGTGAGGCCCCAATTTAGCTTCTTGATATAAGGCAAAAATTCTAACCAATATACTTTATTTACTTTTAACTATGTAACATTTCACAGAAAATTTGACAGCCTAATTAACTCCCAATTCTTAGTCATTATTCACAAGTTTATTATATTAACTTTTAAATTTGACACTATATTCCTATGACCTGATATTTACATGATATTTGCATTTGCACCATGAGGGCTTTGATAGCTTTAATAAGTTTCAAAATGTTATAGAACTCTTACCTGTTTTAACAGTGAGTTTTATTCCAGAACCAAAATAGATTGCCCAGTTTCCAGAGCTAGTCACACATTGTACTGACATTGAGCAATAACTGAACTTAAGGTTTGGACTGACTTATATACTTATCATATGTACAATGTGTAGTCAGTTTAACTGGTTTAGTTTCAGACAAGGAAATATTTTTTGTAAAATTTCAACTATGTATATTTTTGTTGTGTATATATAAGTTGACTTTAGCATTCAACCTCTTTGTATAACACTTATTTTATTCTCTTACTAGTTTTGTTTCAAAGACCAAAAAAATGATTTTCCAGAATTTTCTTAATCATACATTTTTCTCTCTACGTAATATATTTTTATCCTATACAATTTTGTAATGATCAAAAGAATTATATTGCTGTTAGACCATAATCCATGAGTTAAGTGTTAATTGTTTCCCAGGGTTCATTCCAACTGCTTAGTATTTGCTTGCCAAATATGATGTGTATGTGGTATTCACTTAGAAACATGTAAATATTTTGTCATGTCAGTTCCAAAATGTTTATTCTATAGATAATTAATCTATATTTGGTGCCCTGTCAGAATCAAATTAATCTGTGATATACAAAGAAAACATATAGATTTATTTTACATAGAGTATATGAATTCATTTTGCATTTAAGAAGTCTGATTTTTAGCTAATGTTACTGCATATTTTCAAAAGAATGTTACAGTAATTATGCAAATGAATTCATTAACATTGATAAAACTTTATTCCTTCATAGGGAAAAATGTAAACAATTACTTTATCATGACTTTTGTTGCCCCAAATCCTTAGGTCATGGAGATTAGCTGTGTTTAATTCAATTTGCATTATAACATTTCACTATTAAAAATACTTAGTAATAGACACTATAGAGAATATAAAACCATATATTACTCATTTATAGTGTGTTGTTTAAAGACTCATCTAAATGCAAGAATCTCTATATCTTTTTCTAACCATTCTGAAATAAACCTTTCTGCTTTAAATTTATTTCTTAAATGACTGAACCAAGGCATGTAAAATTAATCTTGAAAGATTAATTTAATAGTTTTACTTACCTGAGCTAACAAAGACTTTTGTTCCTTTACCAAATATGATCTTGTTTGTATTAGTCACACAGTATTAAAATCTTCAGCAATTATCCTCCAAAGCATAGCAACTCTTTATTAAAACTATGTTGTACATTAACTTTTATAAAACACGTTCTGAATAAAAATCTATTATATACGTATATGTAAAATTCAATGTCCTACTGTTGATGTGAATGCTTTTAATCAATAAAATTATAGGTTTGATTCAACAAACATTTATCTAGTCAGGTTGTTTAGATTGATTTAGGACTTAAATTTATATTTATAATAAATATTTTAAAAATGTATTTCAATAGAACCGTGTCACTGATAGTTTCCCAGTTTTTTATTCTAACAAAGCAAAACTTTAAAGATGATTCCTGCCTTATCTTACACATTTCATTTATTACACAGAAATTTTGTGCCTGTACACAACAATTGCAATAAGCTTGTTAAGTAAGCTATGCAGTTTTTTAACCTACCTGTCTCAATTTTTAAAGATATTCCATTTCCAAAAATGACTTTGTTATATCCACCTCCAGTAGTCACACAATCTAATGCTACACAACAAAAATCTACATTTTTTTTCCAAATGGAAGGTTAGAATTAGGTAAAATTGCAATAAGAAAATCTTAAAAATATGGTGGTAATTTTCTACTTTGTTGCAATTTTTATGCATAATATAATTTTATTATGCTACACAAAGTGCAAAGAATTTATTGGTCATATATTAGTTTAGGCTAAACCAATTGTTTTTAAATTGAATAGATATATTTAAAGAGAAACAAATATTACTAAAACATCTCAACAAATATGCAACATTGTTGTCAATTGAAAAAAACAATGAATCTAGGAATAAAAATTTACATTGTGTATACTTTCATTTGGATTTCTACTAGTATTACAAGTTTAAATTAAATAGATTAAATGTCATAAGATATTTACATATTTTGTTTTCATGGGAGAAAGAATATTATGTAATGTTACTAATATTATGTTTATATAACAAATATTATAAAAGCAATCAGTGGACCTCACTACATTTTTGCCATGTGATTTTCAGTCACACTTTCTTTAAAGTTTTGTAAACTTTTGATGGCCACTGTATTAAATAGGACTTAAATCTTATGATACTCTCCCCCTCTCACAAGTCATACAGTCATATATGCACTAAGCACATTACCAACATTTACTTAACTTACTTGTCTGAACAATTAAGTTCATGCCAGTGCCAAAGAAGATCTTGTTAACTCCAACTCCAGTATTCACACAGTGAGATATAAAGCTACAAATATCAAGTCTTACATTCACTTATTTATCTTACTTTAAGCTAAACACTACTAGGAAATGTATATCATTTTTATTTATATTGTGTAGATCATGTACATCAAGGATGAAACAAGAAAGGTTTATAATATTAAAGAGATACAATTATTTCAGATTGCTATGTTGTTCATTAAGATGTTAATTAAAATTTAACTAGGCTATGATTCCAGATTGAGGTAAGTTTAACTATAATTTTTTTATTTAATGCTGTTTTCAAACTAATCCCAGATGACTAAATAAAATGTATTTATTTTACTTTGAAGAACTAAAACATTATTTCTTAACATATTAATGTATATTATGTTATATTTATTGCTAGAGGAGGATAGAAAATTCTAACCATGAAAAATAATTGTACATATTCATGGAATGCTATAAAATATAATAATATTTTTTTATGATTTACTTACTTGTTTCAACTGTCAACTTTGTGCCAGTACCAAAGATAATTTTATTCACCCCAGCTCCATAATTCACACAGTAAAATACTACATAACAAAAATATGCTTCTACAAATACAATTATTATTTTATTTTAGCAAAAATATGTAGCAGGATTTGTCTCATTTGTTTGTTATTAGTTATATATATCAACATAATATCAATCATTTTAATAAACATTTTCACCTGTTTATTTATGTCCCACACAATACTTTACTTTAATGTGAGATTGCTTCAAATTGCTATAAAATCTTTGTAATTTTACATATTTCAACAGTTAGTATGGTTGTATAGAGAAAAGAGAAGATAGGCATTATATTGACCCTAAAATAAATCTCTATATCAGGTTCTATTGCTTACATCCAGTTAACTTGTAAGTGGTATTTTTTTTTTTTAATTTGTGAGTTATTTTTTCTCCATAATCCTTGTAAAACACTTACTTGAGCCAATGATTAATTTTGTTCCAGAGCTAAAGAAAGATTCTTTTTTTCTTTGGGTTACAGTGTTCTAGTGTATTGTGTAATATTACAATAGACAAATCAGCGAGATTATTTGAGAAAATTAAGTCTTACTTAATCTGCAACGCAAATTCACAAGTGTTAAATCAAAAATTAGTTTATAATTAGTTTAATTTATTACTATATTTTACTATTACTATTTGTATGTAATTTAATATGTTTTCAAAATGTTCAAGACTACATTTTAGGTAACGTTTCTATATGACATTTTATTAGTTGCAGACAGGGTATTTTATACATTATACTTTATTAAGATTATTATATAATATGACAACTTTAAGTTTTTCAGAACTGAGTGTTATTTCAGAGGTCAAATATTCACACCCCAATATTTCAGTTATAATTAATACTGACCAAGAGCACTGATGGTACTTTTAGGAAATTTACAAATTGAAAATCAATCATTTATTCATGGGTAAAATTTACTTTAAACTATTGAATATTTTGGGTTTTGTCCAGATCCAAAATTAAAAATTTTTAATTTCCAAACATAGAAAACTACAAATACACTACAAATATAGAAAGCACATATAAAATTAATTAAAAAAATGAAATTGGTATGTGTGTATTAATGTATATTTACTCACAGGTATTGACAGTAAGTTTGATTCCTTTAGCAAATAGGAGCTTCTGCACATTAGACACACTATGCTTAAATCTATAGCAATTATTGTTGTAAGCAGATTATCATTGTAGCAATATTTACATATATATTTAACAACATAATGTTATATATTTGAAATATGGAATATAAAATAAATAAATCCCTGAATTGTTACTGAATATTGGTTATGAAATATTAATTGGCAATTAATATATTTTGCTATTATATGTTTTAATTAAATGACATGTTTGTCAAACTGTTCAAATTTTACATTTTATCAGTTTGATCCTACATGAAATCTAAATACAGCAAATGTGCAACACTACCTGAATAAATTCTTAAAGGCTAAGCACCACTTAATGAACCTCCATGAATATTTCACATTGTTGTATTTACTGACATATATAAGTATGAATTAAAATGAAAATAGCATGCTTAATTTGCTTTAAAACTGACAATTTTATTAAATTGACAGAAAAACCCGAACTTGCTACGGAAATTCTTGAAGGCAACCGTGACGTCACTGGTGGACAACAGCTGAACAATGTAGCGGTAAAACACCGTTATGACTGACTGTTATGACAGTATCTAGCTAGCTAAATTACAAACATTATTCATGACAAAAGCCTAGCAATAAGCTAAACTCAAATTTAGAGGTACTGTTATTCTTGTAAATGTGATCGAAGTCGAACTCGAATTCATCCGACACTATAAACCTCCGTAATGCAACTTTGTAGCAGCTACGTAGAGTATAATGAGCCACCAAGTTTAGCAAGTCAAGCTAACATTAACTAACACCAACTAAAACAGGCAAAGAAAAATGTACTTACCCTGTTTACCTCCATGTATACAGAGGCTCTTGAACACCTTTTGTTGGTTTCCTTACATGCCCATATTGTTGGAAAAGCGCCAGTGAAATGAGCACTACAGATAACGGAGTCAGCGGATGGTCCTTTCCAAAGTGCCCGTTTAAAGTTCACAAATTTAGTCCATTTTCTGGATATTTTGGGATTTTGGGCCATTTTTGCATAGATGCCCCACTGTACATTGAATTATTTAATTAAATGCAACTTCCAGAGTTGTTATTCACCATCTACGTCAAATGCAAGATGCCTATTAGAGTTTTCAAACACCGTTGGGGGGTGGACCAACGGTCTTTTAAACCTTATTCCTTGAATTAGTAAGAAATAACATGTTTTCTGACTATCAATAAACACAAGGTAGGAACTCAAATTCCACTGTATTTATTTGTTTGACACTTTCATATAGCTGGTGCTTAGCCTTTAACTTTGTTCCATTTCCAAAAATTAATTTCTATCTTGTATCAAACACAGTGTCATCACTACACAATATGATACAGGTCACATTTTACAATATATTATTGCAATATAAAGAGCCAAACTTCATTTGTAATGGTCATATTTTATTCTTGTAAACAATCTTGCAAAATTATGCCCACTCAAGAGTTTTTCAATTTCAACTAAGTAGTTAATGTAATTTGAGATAATTGCTCAAATATAAATCCATTAAAGAAAATCAAATTTGGAGAATATACTTTCAGTTATTTAATTATTAAATTTTTTCCTGATCCCTTGTTTACATAGCTTTTAAATATTAGATTTATTAGATCATTCTCTAATAAAAAGAGAATTATCACTATACTATAGTGCAGTTAAAAAGAACATGTCGTATTAATTTAAAAATTGAAATAAATATATGTATGTAAATATATGTATATTAATATATTTTACTTACTCATATTGACAATAAGTTTTATTCCTTTTGCAAATATGAGCTTCTGTGCATTAGTCACACAGTGCTAAACATTTTAGCAATTATTTGTTTCTAGTAGATGACAAATTTAACTGCACTGACAATTACACTTAAAAACATAAATGGACAAAATTTATGAACATTTTGATTACTTAGATGAATATATATTGCTGCTGCATTTGTTCGTTATATGATGAGTTGTTCTAATCTTTACATTTTATGAATTAGATGCCACTTGAAAATTAAATACAGAAAACCTGAAACACTACCGCCTTACATTCAGTGATTCTGGGTAGGTTCTGGACCCACCACGACCCTGAACTGGATACAGACAAAGAATGAATGAAAGATTAAAACACTACCTGATTCTATGCTGAGTTTTGTTCCTTTTCCAAAAATTAATTTCTGTCCTGCATCAGTCACACATAGTGTCACAGCTAAACAAAAACGTGTAGGCCACATTTTTCGGAATATTACTGAAACATAAGGGCTGTAATTTTGTTGTTTATATCTAATTCTAGAATAAAATCATCCTGTCTCATTCCTTTTTCAGGTCAGCCTAATTTTTGATGTAAAATGAGACAATAATTAAAATATTAAATATTATTAAAGAGATTTCTTTATTTTGTTCCATGTTTAAGTACTTTATACATGTACTAGGTACATTATTTTAGCTGCTTTTTTAATCATCAAAATTGTGAAAAAGAATTTTAAATATCCACTACTCAAAAAAAAAAAAAAAATTCCCAAAAACACACCAATTGGCCAAGTGGAAACTATAAAAATTTTTTTACATTTACTCTATACTATTTTGTTGAATTTTATTTGTAATATTGGTAGATTATGAAAACAATTATGTTAAAAGTATTAGCCCACTTAGTAAATTCTCTTTAAATAAAGCTTGCTATTACATAATATCTTATGTCATAACATTGTAAGATCAATATCATTAAATGTTGTAAAATGAATATTAAAATAGTTAACTATATATAAAATCAAAAGATTAAACACTTTACTTGATTCAACAGTCAGTTTGATTCCAGCACCAAAATAGATTTTTGGTTTCCACCAGCAGTTGCACACTGTATTGAATTTGAGCAATAACTCTTTACTTTTTAAAAAATAGCATAAATTAATATTTCAATGTCATTTTAACAATTTACTGAATTATATTTTGTTTGCATCACCTATACTAATATTTGATTTTCTGTTTGAAAATCTGTGACAGATGTATTTATATATCAATAGATAGTTGCAAACTGAAACATTTACTTACTTAAGCTGGTAAGAAGTTTTGCTCCTTTACCAAAAATAAGCTTATCTGAGCTTGTCACACTGTGTTACAAATGTGTGCAAATACACTCTTAACATTCTTAGAGATATACATTTAAATTTTTGCCATTAAATTACATACAAATGATAAGCATAACTATATAATCAACTATTATGAATGATTAATGTCTATAGATTTGTTTAATAGTTTATAAGAATCTTTGTCATACAATGTAGGGTCTGCATGTTATGAATATTTTAGATACGTCTATTAATAGAATAATTAAATGTTTTTTAGCCAGGAGAAACAGCAGTATTTAATGCTGCCTGACCCAACATTGATATTGGTGTTTCCAAACAATCTTTTAAATCTTTTATACAGGATAACTTCAGTACTCACTTTTTTGTAGCTTCACAAAACAGATGTACACTAATGTATTTTAACATTTTTTTACATTATGTTTTTCAAAAATAATTAAAATTCCATATTATAAAATAACAATATTTTCATAGCCAATTATTTTTTGTTTATTCATGCAAAAGCAAAACAAAATGAATGGACCAATGGAAATCCTGCATTACATAGTTTTTGTATTGACTACCAATAGAATTTCGGAATGTACTGACCTCTTATTATTACCATTTTTAGAGAGAGGAAGTTTAGTAAAGTCAGTAAATATTGTTTAACTTACTTGTTTCAATGGTCAATTTTGTGCCAGTGCCAAAGAAAACCTTATTTCCAATTCCAGTCATATATAGTGATGCCACATAACAAAATCTCTGCTGTTTCAAAATTTAACATGAACATTGTTTTAAGTGAAAGTCTATTTGCTGCTCACTGGTGCACATTCAACAAAATATTTGTTTTTTGTAGTTTTTTTGCTTTGAAAAGAAAACATTTGAACATTTCTTGATGAATGGACCAATTGATATGCTCCAAAGTATGTTTTTAAAATCACACCCAGTGGAATAAAGGAATGTATTGTTAATTTACTGTTTCCATTTTCAGAGAGAAAATATTTAGTGAGTAAGTTTGATAAAGTAACTATATTATTATATGTTACTTACTTCTTTCAATTGTCAATTTTATGCCAGTGCTAAAGAAAATCTTGTTTGTTCCAGTTCCAGTAGACACACAATGTGACACCGCATAACATAATCTCTGCTATTTCAAAATATAACTTGGGCATTGTTTTAAAAACTGGAAGTCTATTTGCTGCAATGCTTAATAGTAGCTACAACTTATTCAAAATATGTATCCCCTATTTTAGATTATTTTTTATTTATTTTATTGTTTTTTGCATTAAAAATATATGAAAATTTCTTGAGTGGACCCATTGAAATGCTCCAAAATTGGGTAATTGCTTTTAGGATTGTATTGCCTTATTATTTAAACCATTTTTACAGAGAGTATGTTTAGTATCTATATTGTTTAACTTACTTGTTTGTACTATCAGTACTGTGCCAGTGCCAAACAAAATCTTATTTCCAGTTCCAGTATTCACACACTGTGACACTACTTGACAAATTCTCTGCTTTCTCAGAATGTAACAAGCATTGTTTCATCAAGTGGAAGACTTAAGCTTAATTTTATATTATGATCATTTTGTAGACCATAGTTCCAACTTGATTAAGAGCTCCTTAATTTTATCAGTTTCCACTAGCAGTCACTCTTTTTAGAAGCCAATCTACATACACTCGTGTTTTTCTAAAATAATACATTTAATTGACTTACGCTTACATCTGGCTCATAACACTGTGAGCCACTTTGTAGTAGTGTATACATATAATATATATTGACTAAAAATATATAGCAATTTAAATAACCATTATTATTATATTACATACAGTATATATGCACAGGGACATATCTAAATATGTGTGAAATAAAAATGTAAAACAGTACCTGCCATAACAATTAGCTTTGTTGCTTTTCCAAATAAGACTTTTTGCACTCCACTAGCAGTCACACACGGTTTAACAGCCAGCCAAAAAGTGTTAGTGAGGATGACTTATGCTTCTGATAATTACTACAAATATCTCGTTAATTAAAGTTATCTCATTACTTGTTTATTAATGGCATTGTGATAAATGTTTAATAGTCACCCTGCAGATAACAGTAGAGCTTTGCTAGTAATGACATAACTTCTAAAGACGGAATGCATGCTTTCCAGACCAAGCAATCAAAAAGAGTTTATCCCTAATTAATATTCATATTATGTCATGAAAGAAACCACATACCCTGATATTAGTCAAATTTAGGTTTACTACTAATTTAAACATACATTTAAGGACTTTTTTTTAGTAATGCCAAAATTCTGTCTGCTTGTCAAGCGTAACTTAAATTTAGAATTTACTGGAAATGTATGACTATATTTATTAGAATGATTTGAAGACGCATTGCTCTTACTTACTTGAATTGACCACAACTGTTGTTCCAATACCAAATACAAGCTTGTTGGAAGTAGACACACTGTGTTATAAACCTAGGTAAATATTCCCCATCACTCTGCAATCTGAGTTTATCGTTTTAGCCATACCAGAATATACCAGAACATTTTAACTGTCATTCAATTAACTACATTATTATCATTTGCTTAAAACAAACTATTTCTTCTATACTTTAAAAATGCAAGAAAATAGCATATACATAAACAAAAGCCTAAGTATCCAAAGTGGGATTTTTGCGAAATGCTTTGAATATTATCTGGTTTGTCAACAATAATGTGAGGTATTAATTATTGCATCACTGCTCATTTTTTTTTAAATTAATTCTTATTCACAATACTTACTTGTTTCAACAGTTAGCTTGGTTCCAGTTCCAAAATAGAGTCTATTATTTTGAGCAGTCACACACTACATTGACACTGAACAATAACCTTTATAGCTGAAACAAGCTGTTGATAAGCGAATTCTGGGATACACTTACAGTTTACACAGATATTTGAGTATGTATTAGGTGTTCAAATATTTTAACAATTTTTATGTATACTATAAATTCAACTGAAAAACTCCCTGTCATTTCATTTTCATTTCACCCCTAAAATGAAGTGTTAATATGCTAATTGTTTTTTCACCTGCCTTTATAAAATTACTATATTTTAAGGTTTTATTTTGTTGAAAAAATAAAAACTGCCATTTTCAATATTATGCGACAGTTATCATAAAATGACAAAAGAGCTGGAGAGTGTTTGAATTTTATATTACAAAAAATGCTTTAACTTTAATTTTATTTGAACACCAAATATATGGGCATTATATATATGGGCAATATATATAAATGATGTAATTTTCACTGACATACCATTAAATAATCTATAACTTTGATGGACTAAACTAAATATGAACAATTTGGAAATTTGGATTTCTCAGTTTAAAATAAGAATTAAGGTGTAACAAAGTTGCAGTAAAATTAAGTCTAATGACATTTGAAATATTCTCAAAAATGTCAATATAAAATGCCATTTCCTTGATGAGCTTGACAGAAAGCTTGGTTCCTTTGCCAAATATAAAACTGTATGCATCCATTACGCAATGTTAAAGTCTTTTACACCTTTGTGTAACAGCACTCTACAACTCTTTCACAATCCAAGCAAAGGAATTCTAAGTCATATAATATCTGTAGTAGAATCGTCTTCAAGGTGTCAGTTTAGTCATACATTTTTAGTGCAAATTTGATACAATAAAATTAATTTGTGCAGTGGTTACCTTTAAAAATCACAACTGTCCATGAATTCAATTATTCAGTTATTCATTGATCATTCAAGCTACACACTGGAAAAGTGATTTTTCTACTTGAATTTACTGTAAGTTTTGTTCCTCTTCCAAATATTACTTTGAAAGTTACACAGTTTTATATGACAAGACATATACATGCAGATGTTCTGCCCTCAACTATGCTGAGCACTTATATTTCCTGCTTTTGATATAGTTATCACTGTTAAAAACAACATTTTATCGGCTAATCGTTAAAAAATTGGGTTTATGCTTATCACTGTCATATTCATAACAATATATTGATAATTAAATACATGCCACAAATCATATTATGTTTCATACTAGTCAGCCAAAATACAAAATTTGGAAAAACACGATTATACTCACAGGAGTTAATTAGCAAATCTATGCCTGACCCAAAGATCAAATTTCCATATCCACCACCAGTATTCACACAGTGTTGAGTTTCATAACATTAATGTAGGTTAATAATAAGATTGCTAGCAACACATTGCATAAGGTGTGGTGTGTTTACATTTTTATCACTATAAATGTTATTTATTAAAAAACAACTAACGACATAAGTTATTAACTGTGGCATCGTTGCCAATGAACGTAAGAGTTTTGAAGTTCACAAGAAATATATATTTACATCTTTAGAGAATGTTCTTACTTGACTGAATCAGAAGATTTGTGCCTTTGCCAAATATTAGTTTTCCTGCATAGCTGTTAGACACACATTGTTACATCTAATAACAATTTCACTGCACCTTTATACATACTGTCAAAAATGGCCTAATTTCGCAATTAGCTTTATTTTCTTGTGTATAAAGTACACTGAACCAAATAAGTAAAATAGATACGTGTTTTGTAGGTTCCACCATGAAGCATGATTCCATCATGAGTCATATTCCAGGCCTAAAATCTGTATTATATATATATATATATATATATATATATATATATATATATATATATATATATATATATATATATATATATATATTTTTTTTTTTTTTTCTTTTTATATTATTAATTGTTAACATCAAATCAAATGTATTTGTATAGCGCTTTTTACAATTGATGTCACATATTAACAAAAATATATATTAACAAAAATATATAGTAATTTAAGTAAAAATTATTATTTTATTACATACAATATATGTATAGATGCACTGTACCTGCCATTACAATCAGCTTTGTTGCTTTTCCAAATAAGATTTTTCGTCCTCCACTGTCAGTCACACACAGTTTAACATCCAGCCAAAAACTGTTAGTGAGGATGACTTTTGATAGAAACTTTCTGAAAAATTACCTCATTATTTATATTAACTGTGATTAATTATGTTAGCTGTGTATTAATAAAACATTCTTCAGAGTTATGTTTATTAATGGTCTTGTGATAAACATTTAATATCATCATACAATACCCTGCAGTTGACTGTGGAGCTTTTCTAGTAATCTAGTAATAGCCTTATTTCGGTTCATGTTTTTCAATGTCTGGAGTTCTCTTCTTTGACTTAAAAGAGAGAGAGAGAGAGAGAGAGAGAGAGAGAGAGAGAGAGAGAGAGAGAGAGAGAGAGAGAGAGAGAGAGGGAGAAAGACTAGCAAACCCTAGGGCTTCGTAAACACATCAGGTTGGTTCCAAACAGACTGGAGCGATAGCAAATGGCGAGGAAACACCTTCTGAATTTTATATTAAAAAAAGTGTTCTTTGATTACAATCGTGAACTACGCCTTTAAGATTACAGAAAGTGTAAAAATAAGATCTTTCATTATTATAATTTATTATTATTATTATTATTATTATTATTATTATTATATTTTATTTTAGAGCTAGAAATTCACAGTGTATGCATTACTAAATTTAAGATAGATACGCTTATCTGTTTATTTAAATTAAATCAATTTGAAATATTTGGTAACCAAAAAAGTGATTTTTTTACCCGCTTTTACATTTTTTCAGGTTAACAATATATCCTTATTGTTATTTAGAAACAAACTGTAGAACATCTGTAAAAACATTTCATAGTATCTGGTAGAGTCAGCACATTGCAATATAATAAACACTGTTGCAATTAAATGATTTTGCCAAAAGCAAAGATATATTTGCATTTTGCCCAATATCACATTACTTACTTGAAGTTATGATTAGTTGGGTTCCTTGAGCAAAAAAAAAATCATATGCAGAACCAGCATTCACATAGTGAAATTTGTGAGTTCAATAACCCCAACTCTAATAATGAAACACTCATCTATTTTAAATATAGATGAATTTCTTATGACTTTTCAGACTACATGTATGACAATGTATCCATATCCTACCGGAAATTATGGTGAGTTTTGTGCCTTTTCCAAATATTACTTTATATCCTCCACCACTAGTCACACATTTTGAAATGGCTTGGCAAATACATATTGTTGTACATGCTAACAAAAAAAGTGAATAAATATTTTATTTGAATCTTTGTAAGTATGGTTCCATAATGAATATATGTTTCACGTGACAATCTCTCATTATTTTGGTTATTAATCTGAATGCAAATGTTTTCATATTTCATATTTTAGGCATTATACATTAAAGTATATTCTACATGGTTAATTCAAACTAATTATATAATTAGTATATTCTGTTTATATACTAGAATAATATAAACTTAGGCCTAAAACACTATATTAATATTAAATATTTGACTATGACTTAATTTCACATGTATACAAGTAATAATGGAAATATCAGTCATATCCTCCACATGACTTATAGTCAATCAAATTTTCTTATTCAATTGTAACTTTTTAAAAGTTGTCACTGAGTATTTATTATTATATATACATAGTATGTATGTTAAATTAAGTTCCTTAGGCAAAGTTTCTTTGTACAAACCACATCCACATTTTAATGTATTTAAGCTAAAGATATTTGATCAAAAATTATTCTTATTCTACCTGAATTTTATTTCATATTATTTTATAAATGGCTTGACAATTACATAGCAGTTATCTGTGAACAACTATATTTACAAATAGAGATAAATATTTAATATTTACTTGTACTGATTACTAGTCTTGTATACATTATTCTATGTTACTATATTAAACAATATGCAGTTTTAGTGAAATAACTACTTACTTGTCTCAGTTATCAGTTTTGTACCTATGCCAAACATAAGCTTATACCCATCATTCACACAGTGTTCTATCATGCAACTAAAAGCTTTTACTCATTGTCCATTATTTGCTCAAATCAAGCTATTTGTTCTATGCACTCACTGTGCATTGAGAAAACCACATATCGTAGGTGTTTCATGAAAAGCAGATTTATAAGGCTTGCTCTGTATAACAGCGGATATGTCAACAAATATATGAGGTAATATATCTTCCATCGATACTCACATTATATTATATTATATTTATTTCTATTAAGGAATACTTACTTGTTACAACAGTAAGCTTGATTCCAGAGGCAAAATAGATTCTTTCAATTCCAGAGCTTGTCACACATTGTATTACACTGAACAATAACTTGCCATTTTATAACTGAAACACCAGCTGTTGATATTAGAAGTGACAATGTACTATAGGAACACAAATAAATAGATATTCAACTTTGTATATGGGTATTATCTATGAGGAAAAGATGTCTGATATTAATATTAATAATGTCCAAATATCTTGTTGCACACCTACATAAATATATCTGTTTAAAATCAATATTAATCTGTAATATAATATTGAGTAAATATTTTGTCTATGCATCAACCACACAATGTTATAAACTATCTTTTCTCTTGTATTGTGTTTCACAGGCTACACCAAGCAATATGATGCTATATTATAAAATGTTTTCAATATGACTTTCTTGAAGATGGCAGGTTAATCAGACAAATTTTATGCTATTTCTGCACAGTAATGTTAATATATAGTGAATTAAAAGATTTCTTTGCATTTTAAACCTAGATTAAGTACCTGTTATTGTTAATATTTTACATTTGTTAAGCTTTTAATAAAAGTTACCAGAACAAAAATGTATGATTGACATACTATCAAATTGAATGGATTATCACGATTAGATTTATAACAATATTTTGATAATTAAATATACACCACAAGTCCTATATTTACAAAAGCCAACCAATGAATAAAATATGAACAACAATACTTTACTCACAGGAATTAACTGACAACTTTATGCCGGACCCAAAAATCAACTTTCCATATGAACCAGCAGCATTCACACAGTGCAGAAGTTCATAACATGAACTTATGTTTTAAAATAGTTAGTAGCGCATGTTATAAAGTGTGGTAGGTTTAGAATTTATCACTATCAATTTTACACATGATAAACTTCAAAGGACATGTGAGAACTTTATATTTGGCATTCAGGATCACATACTAGCTTATGTATATATTATTTTAGAGAAGATACTTACTTGCTTGAATCAGCAACTTAGTGCCTTCACCAAATATTAGTTTCCGTCCATAGTTGTTAGACACACACTGTTACATTTAATAACATTTACACTACAGCTTTATACATGCTGTTACATATCTTGTATTTGTCTTTCAGAGCTGTCAAGATTCTGAATTTTTAGCTAACCATCAAGTAATTTAAATTTTGGCAATTAGCAAAGCCTTTTATTTAATTACATAGTTAAATAGCTAGGAGACTTGCATCATTTCTACCATGAGACATGTTTTAAGAGACATGTCCGTTTGAAATATTTTATGAAGGAATATGTATGCTGTTTGTGGTTAGTTTTGTTCCTTGTGCAAAGACTAACTTATATGCAATACCAGTTTTCACACCATTGAATTTGAGTCAAAACAAAATTGAGGAATTTCATATTTAAAAGAAATAACTGTTCAATTGACCTGTCTGACATTGTATTCATATCCTACCTGTATTTATCACGAGTTTTGTGCCTTTTCCAAATATTAGTTTGTATTCTCCTGCACCAGTAGTCACACATTTTGAAAAGGCTTGACAAATACACACTTCGTATGGGCTCAACAAATGTTATTGTATGTTTACAAGTAGTGTTATGTGTTTATATGTTATAAGTGATCATAACACATTATTTTGGCTTTATGTATACTTTATCTGAAAGCAAATGTAATAAATTAGATATAAAGATATTGTTTTATATGTATTAAACCTTTCTTATTATACTTATATTAAATATTAGAAACTTTGGAATAAACCACTATATTCACTATTAAATATATAAGCATGATTTTTATCTTTTCAGTTGTAAAATGTATTTAAGATAATAATCATTTGCTATTTTTCATGAATGCTCCAATCAGTGAGCCATATATTGAATATATACCTTATTATTCCGTTAATAATGACTAACTCTTCCAAAGTGTTTTCCAAGTGTAACTAAATATCACTGAGTAATAATTGGTAATATGGTAAATGTTTTTCATTGAACCACATTTTTGTACAAACAACATCCACATTTTACTTTATTTAAGCTAACAATATTTGTTCAAAAATTTGAACATTCTACCTGAATTTACTGACTTTTTTAAATCAAAGTAAATACTCCTTCATTTAAAATTGCTTAACACATATATATCTGTCATCTGCAGACCAGTATATTTTTAATTATAGATACATATATAAATTGTACTCTGCTAATTAATTCAATTCTGGCTATATGCCAGAATTGGCATACTACTCTATGAATCTCTTAAAAAAATGATACCTGAAAGTCCATAATCTAAAAATATCTGTCTTATGCACAGCATTAGTTTCCAATTCACAAAATATTTTCAAGTTTGCTAGTTTTGGTAAAGTTAAATGCTTACTTGATGTTATGATGAGTTTTGTTCCTTGACCAAAGATCAGTTTATTTCCAGCATTCACACAGTAAAACATTTCAGTTCATTAACTTTGCTCTCATGTCAATCATTTTTTAAATTTAATTTCCCTGTTATATTTGAGCTAAATCATTTATCTCTCTTGATAATAAAATACCATATGTTTAATAATTATTCAGTAAATTAATTCAGTTCAATATACTTCTCAAGATTTTTGATAAGAGAGAGGAACTAATTTTGCTCAATTTAAAAAACGTTTCTACTTATAAGTTTTCTTTGACAATTATTTATATTATGTAAAGTATTTTCCAACTCCAAATAAATTTTTTTTAAAACCCTTTATGGGGCAAATTCAAGTTATTTATACAAGACACAATATTCAGTTATGACTTTTCTATTTCACTGAAATACTGACATATATCCAAGGTCAGATGTCAGAACATCCATTTTATTTTGAAAATCATACACGTATTACTATTTTTTCAAAGCCCAATCAATCAAAATTGATTCTAAGGCTTGTGGTTCTATGAAATCTAAATGAATTACCAGCAAATATCACACTTACTAAAGCTTACTCAAAAACTACATGACTATGTAGCTTACAAAAACTACTACTATGACCAGACAGATGGCCTTCGTAAATGCAAATATTCAGATTCTACGATAGTTAAATGAGTATATGACAAATAAAATCATCTCCAGACCTAACTATCTCCAAAAAGCATGGCCAAATATTAATTTTACATATGAATGAGTAAAATGTTAGGTTAACATGTTCCCATGTTGACATGGCATTCTGATAAGACAACTGTCATTTTCAGTTAAAGTCAAAAATGGGAAATGTAAATAAAGAGAATAAATATTTTGTACCAACACTGACAATAGTCTAATGTATCTATTTCTAGCCTTTAAGTTAACCATGTGAGTCATTATGTCATCTAAGTAAAATTCATCCATAAATTACAAATACATTATATACAGCTACACAGTCAATGTTATTATAAATATTTGATGTTAAAAAACAATTAATTTATTGCTAAGGTTGAGACCTATTGCTGAGATATTTTGAAATTATTTTTCATATTTGTCAGTTTATTAACCATTTATTACCAGTACTGTTGTAAGTAACATAACACTTACTTGTTTCTACAATAACACGTATGCCTCTTCCAAATATAATGTTTGTGCCAGCATTCTTCACACAGTTATGAAAACACATTCACAAACCTCAACTCGACTGGCTAAATTTTTTTCTTGACATTCATATTTTAAAGGAGTGGAAAAATCCATAAGTAACTGCATCGATATATCTATATGTATCAGTTTAATACTTTTTTAAATAATATAATACATAGTTCAAAATTTTTTATTTGAATTTAATGTTTTAAGATGTTCACAATCTATGAATAAACTTTAGGAAATATATATATTTTATTTCCAAACATCATTAATTCTCAAATGTATCTTTATCTAAGCATATTTATTTTCCCTTACACATGTTTTGTTTTAATATTTAATGTTTATTTTGACATTAAATATTTAATAACATATTAATTATATCTTTATATTTGAAGTCTAACTTCAAATATAACTTCTAACTTGTTGAGCTTTATGTGAATAATAAAAAATTACCACATACATTCTGACAATCAGTGAGAAATGATAAAAGTGTAACCTAAGAGAGATTTATGTGTTCTTTCATTTTTATACCTTCACAATTGCATCCAGTCTTATTCAATGTGAATAAGCAGAGTAAGTTATAAATTCTTACTTGAGAGAACCAGTAGCTTTGTGCCTTCCCCAAATACCAATTTTTCTCCATAGCCAGTGGGCACAGTGTAACAGTGCTTAACATTTTCATAATAGATTTCTGATGCCTGTTACAATGTCAGTTTGATTTCTTTTATGAATTTTGAAGTAAAAGTTTTGCTGTTGGAACCAAAACCCTCATATCTGCATCATATAGGTGATTTCTGAAACTCAGCTTTAAGTAAATATAAAATGAATGTGTGGAGGTTATTTTGAACCTACTCTGTTGTCATTAAATTGTCACACATTGCAAATAATAACAACATTTTCATGTAATATTTGGTTCTATATATTTACGGGAAAATATACTTATCTTCCTTTGAAGACATACATAAAATCAATTTTCGCAGTATTCAGTATGTTAATAAATCGTTAATGTAAGAATTGTAAATGAGAAGCTGTTTTTAATTACTTGCCTGGTTAAATAAATATTAAGTCAATAATGACCATAAAAATGCCAGCTTTCAACATATAATATTCATTTACATTACCTGTATTTACTATATGCTTTATGTCTTTTATATCTTTCCCAAATATGTTTGGTCATTTTAAGCTAATTATATGCATCGTACCACAATAGCTTTTTGAATATTATATTCTGTATAGACCATTTCTAGTGTCTTGACGCTTCCATCACAAAAGTGATATTAATTGAAAGGTTTAAATTCACAAATAATTTCTCACATTTATTGATCATTTGAGGGGAAAATGATTTAAAATTAATTTAAATGACAAACTAAGGGTGTTTAAAAATTGCTAAATTTGCTATTGTCATTGACAAGCAAAGAACAATGACTGAATATAATGGCAAATAACACATTGTACTCACTGAGGTTAAATAGCAATTTAATTCCCGATCCAAAAATTAACTTTCCAAACCCACTTCCATCATTCATACTGTGTAAAACAACATAACACTAAACCCTTCATTGAACAGAATTATGAGTATTATGAGTATTTCTAACAAACCATATCATTGATTCCACTTCTTAAACAACTTAACATTTGTTCTCTCAGTTTATTTGTTAATGTTTAAATATTTATGCAGATACTCCTGCATTTATAATACCGTATTCATTTAGAACAAACTTACCTGACTGAACCAGCAGCTTTGTGCCTTTCCCAAATATTATTTTGTTTCCATAGCTACTAGACACACAGTGTGGGGGTGCATTACATTTTCTCTACAGCACATTGATGCCTGTTGTAACTATTGTTTTCCATTTTTTTGTTTTGTAAACTGAACCAAACAGGTAATTAGTACATTTCAGTACACTCAGTTATTGTAAGACCATTCCTGATTCTTCTAAGTCCTGGCACCCTGCTGACTGGCTGTCCGAAAAGTAGATTCTGAACTGCTTTAGTGAGGACTAGCATACATATTAGTATTGGCACATATGCTGTACTTAACTCTTCATAACTTTTCTATGTATTCTAGCTAAAATCACAGACTAAATATTGATTGGTGTTGCACGTATGTTTTGTTGTATCCTCTGTTTTTCTTTCTTTGTTGGAGAACTGATCAGATTCTGAGCTCAACGGTATTTTAGATTCTAAGCCAACTGTACTAGCTAGGATACAAACTCTGACCAAACACTTTTGTAAACAATCTGATAATATATGGCTAAATGCCAGAAGTGTAAACAGAAAAAGGAAATTCAAACTATTTTTTCTATTACCTTATTCATCCTACCTGCATTCACTGAAAGTTTCATGCCTTTTCCAAATATTAGTTTGTATGTTGCTCCACTTGAAGTCACACAGTTATATATGGCTTAACAAATATAAACTTGTTTCCTGCACTTGCACTGTGTTTGTAAATTTAGTTATTTAGCCCAAACTATGTATTAATGCAAAATTACATCGGTTATGCAACTATATCTGTCAGTATGAATGACTTGTCTTTTAAGATTTACACTTATAAAACCATAATGTTAGAAATATATTTTTAAATATATATTGTTAAATAAGGAACATTTCAATGGATGGTTCCTCTGAGAAGAACATGATTATACAATTACTTGCCCAAAGTAACATTATTTGTATTAGCATGGACCTTTACATTCAAGCCAAAATTTGTTTTAAAATTGTAACTTTTCCATAAAATTGATTGGTAGCTGTAATATTAAAAAATAAAAATGTGGAATATGTAACAACTTTAATTAAACGACTTGCCTGATTCCACTAAGAGTTTTGTTTCTGCACCAAAGATAAGCCTGCCTGCTCCAGTATTCACAGACACTTATAGTACATAAGAAAAACTAAATGTAAATAGCTGTTTTTATGTTTTGTTGATTAAAGGAATTCAAATTGTTTTAGAGACCAGTTTTACAGTAAACAAAGTCACATATTTCTTAATTTCATTTCATTAAAATGGTATCAATTCCATATAAACCTATTTCAGTACACTTCCGCTAAAAGCTATACTTGTAAGAAATAAATGTTAGACTAATTAAACTGATAGAATAATTGGAAAACCTTGCGCAATTGCAAAGTTACAACTTTGTTTGAATTAGAAGAAGCAAAGTTTCACAATGATTTGAATATTGTGAAAAGATTTTCAATGTTTCTGTCACTTCTTGAAATACATCAGTAGCCTTGGACCTGTCAATTTTATAAAGAGTTGATTCCGAGTAACGTTTACATTTAAATAGTAAAGCGAGACATTAATACATTAATACCTCTTAGGGTTAATGTCACTAATTAAGTACTTAACATTATGCTTATTTTAAAGCTTAATTTATACCACACCTCATTATTCTTCATTTATTTAGTAGTGTTGCTATTTAATCTGTAGGAATTAATTTTATTTAAACATAAAAAATGTAATTTTTTTTAAAGATTACAAGACTGTGTAAAGCGATTTGCATAAAGTTGTGTTCATATCCTACCTGAATTTACTCTTAGATTTGTGCCTTTTCCATATATTAGTTTATATCCTGCCGTACCAGCTCCAGACACACTGTTTTAAAAACCTTGACAAATACGTACTTGGTTGTTTGCTTTCTGCTATTTTTGAGTGTTTACTGCAGTCTTATAATGATATTATGCACACTAATAATAAAGGTGCTACAAAGGGGTTTTGAACAATGCCATAAAACAACTGCTTTTGGTGTCATAAAGAACCTTGTGTGATTCTGAATAACCCTTTAAAGGTTTAATGAACCTACATTTGGTGCAAATGTTTTTACCAGTTTAACAGCTGAGAAAATGATTGGCTTAAAGAACCTTTTGTAGCACCTTTATTTTTAAGAGTGCAGTGCCTATCCAGAATCATTGGTCATAGATTACACTTTTGTTGTGTAGCCATAATAATTTGTAATAATAATTTGTTATAAATGTACTCTAAGACATAATTAAGCGGATATTAAGTAAAAGTATATACTATAATCACATGAATGAATTTGTAATTCTGTGTCTGACTGAAAGATTCCTTTAGCATATTCTGTTCCAGCATTTATACAATGTGGAACAGCATAATACTCACTATTTAGGAAGTTAAGCATCTGTAGAATTAAAAAAATTACAGAATTCCAATTTCAAAATTTAACAGAATTTCTAGCAAGTACGTAAATGTGCGACTATATTTCATCCATCCATCCATCCATTATCTGTAATGCTTATCCAATTTAGGGTCGCGGGGGGTCCAGAGCCTACCTGGAATCATCGGGCGCAAGGCGGGAATACACCCTGGAGGGGACGCCAGTCCTTCACAGGGCAACACAGACACATTCACACCTACAGACACTTTCGAGTCGCCAATCCACCTGCAACGTGTGTTTTTGGACTGTGGGAGGAAACCGGAGCACCCGGAGGAAACCCACGCGGAATATATTTCATTTTAAATTAAAATTAAATTTATAGCAGTATTCGTTTATAAAATATTTCTTACTTGACTGAACAAGCAGCTTGGTGCCCTTCCCAAATATCAGTTTGTCTCCATAGCCAGAATACACACCATGAAATACCACTTAACAATTTTATTACATTCCCATGAATATCTAAAGTCTCTTACAAATCTATTTAAATATTAAATATTAGGTTTTATATATATATATATATATATATATATATATATATATATATATATATATAATATGTATGTATTTCTGCTTTGTCTTCAATAGGCTTCTGCCTTGTAGTCTGGAACAAGACATGCATTCTTATGCAAAATATCTAATTACTTGTTTTGTTGATTATTCGCAGTGAACCTAAGTAAATATGTCCACTGTTAAACATTGAACAGAATTACTTGCCTGATTCAACTATAAGTTGTGTTCCAGCACCAAAGATAAGTTTGTATCCTCCAGTATTCACACACACTTACAGTCTATATCAAATACTCCATGAATATAATGATTATGATATTCAATTTATCGTTGGTTTTAGCTCATATAAACAATATAATTCGAAAACCTACTATTTAATCAAAAAATACATTATGTTCACATTGATTCACTTAATGGAATGTCCACACATGGGATTAATTGTTTGATATTAAGTTGATATAACTGAAATATAATTGATTTTATTCTCTGTGAAAATCTCAGGTTAGTTTATTAATATAACTATGAATGTAGCTGCCAACTGATGAAATCCAAATTAAAATGAGGTAATTTACTTACTGTCTTGAACAAATAGATTGATTCCATTCCCAAAAATGATCCTGTTAACACCCTGAGTCACACAAAGGTGTGTGCTTCAGCAAATACACCAACTGAAGTTTTTCTACATAACAAATAATGTAATTCTTGCAATTATATAGAGCTTTCTCAAACCTGATAAATATGATGTCTTCACAAGTATACCCTATGTGTATGCTGAATTTAATTAAAGTGTGATCAGTTTTAAAACCTAAATTATTTCCATTTCAGCCTTCCTTAATGGGGGATATTTAAGGTGAGTTTCAAATAGAACAAGATTATAACCCCTTAATAATAATAATAATAATAATAATAATAATAACAATAATAATAATACCGCAACCCTGAAATGGAATAAGCGGAAAAGAATGTGATTTGTTTTTAACGTTACACTTACTTAGTGACTTTCTAGAAATCAAAGAAACTTTACTACAATCAACACAACATTCCATCCACACACACACTGGCGAGAAGCTGCAACCAAACGCACACAGCGTACTCTCAACCAGGAATGACCATCCACCTGTAGGACTAGAGGGCACTAGAGTTTCACCCAGGATAGCGCGCCAATACATATCTGGGCACACACATTCACTCATACTTACAGACATTCATTCACATACAAGGACAGTTATTAGAGAAGCCAATTCAGCTAACCTCCATGTTTTTGGACTGTGGGACGAAACCCACGCAGACACAGGGAGAACATGGAAACTCCACCCAGATGGGACTTGAACCCAAGATCCAAGCACCGAGAGGTGAACGTGCTAACCACTAAGCCAACATGCTGTACATTAATTTTTGAGTATTAAATAAGTAAGTTAAGTTTAGAACTTAATAAAAATTGGAAAAGAAATTTAAGTTGCTATCACAACTTTAAATAAAGCATATCAAATATATTATTACTGAATAGTAACTGACCTCATTCATCTCATAAACTGTATATTCTCAAAGCCAACAATAGCATCTGACATTTTGAGATTACTATTCTAATGATATAATCTAATTTATTATTAAGATGTGAAAATTTAACTCACATGTACCAATGCGAAGCTTGATTCCAGGACCAAACAATAGTTTGCCATTAGTGCCAAGAGTCACACATCACGTCAACCCCATACATTAAATGTGTATGTCTACACAATCAACTGTTTTACAGTAGACTCAATTTCATAAATAAAACTGCGATTTTAACAAATCAAGTTTTACATGTCAACTAAAACCTATTTTAGAATGTTTTACAATTAGTATTTAATAAAACTTACTAGACTCCACAGTCAGCTTTGTAGCCCTGCCAAATATGATCCTGGTTGCTCCAGCTGTATTCACACTGAAATGTACATCTCATCAAATACTACTCACCAAAAAAACTGTCCTCATCTCTCCGAAACTGCTGCTGTTTATATTTATTGATTTAGTTTTCTATTTTGAATTGATTTAATGCAGCCTGACTCTATACAAATATAGCAAACATAAATACAATTGATGTTTTGTTCATTTTAAGACATAATATTTCACCGGAGTCATCCAGTTTCATGCTTTTTTTATTATTATTATTTAGTTTTTATTCTCTGAGATGTTGGCAATCTCCATATATTTCCAGAAATTGTCAAGTTGTCAGATATTTCTTTGTTAAAACGGTATCAGGATACATTTTTAGTGTATTAAATGTATTTTACATGTTTTATCCTACATAAGAAACATACATACATAAGGCTGTGATAGGTGATATGGCAGATATATTGTATCACAATATTAAGATATTAAGGTGCAAATAATCCATGGTAAACATATACTTTGCAAGACATCCTAAATATAGCCTAATTAAAAGGATAATGTATTGGTTTGCGTATTTTAAGTATTGACACTGACATATTCTTGTTCACTGTACTAAATATTTCACAATAATAGTGAAAATATATTGCCCATCTCTAATGAATGCATGGATACACATATGAGCGTGAACATTAAACAATTACCTGTTTCGACAAAGAGCTGAATCCCTTTACCAAAATATATTTTGTTTCCCGCTGTATTCACACATTGCTTTACCTCATAACACAAACCTACTTCTTTATGCTACTTATCTGGAAAGTATTTAATATTGTTTTGTTTTGTTTTTTAAAATTGCATAAAGATCTTTTCCCACTGCTCTTCCCACAATAAAGCCTAATTCTAATATTAAATAATACTGTACAAAGACATTAAACCATATATCTCCACAGTATACATGATGTTAGCACTATGTTAGAAGTTAGATTTCTTTATATGTATATGTTTGTGTATTGTGTAAATATTATTACTGTGTGTTATAAATAAATATGTGCTGCCTAAACAAATGATTTAAATGCTAATCAATGCTAAATTCTAAATAGTATACTAGTACTCTAATAATTTTTTTTGACACATTTAAATACTTCACTCACTGCAGATTTTATAAAAATATTTGCTATTTTCTTTGTACGTATGTATGTAAAATATAAAATTAAAGCTTACAAGTCTCCACTGTGAGCTTAATGCTGCTCCCAAATATAATTTTGATGTTTCCACCCGTATTCACACAGAGGTTTGGGCAAGACTCAAAACTACCATTCGCTTTTAACAAAAAGCCTTAGTAATTGATGGTTATGTTAAGTAATGAAGGCTAATTCTAGAATCCAAAATCTTTTTGACTCTACCTGCGTTGTGTAAAATTTAAATATAATATGGAGAAGTTGGAATACTTCAGCATTTGTATTTTAGAACTAAATGGGAAGTCCTCATGTTTACCACTACTTTTGTTTCAAATAATTCAGAACGTACAGTTATATTATAGCATATATAAGCATGAATGTTAAAAAACGTACGTGATCCCACATTTACTTTAATTCCACTTCCAAATATGATTTTGTAATTTCCACTCTTCACACAGAGGAACAGACCACAGCAAAAATGTCTCACTACATCTGACAATTAACACTCATCTAATAATTGTGTAAGACACGAATCTGAATTTTTTACCAAAGTATTACTACATGTATTTGAAATAATAATAATATAATTATTGTATCAATATATTTAATGGATGTTTTTATGTTTGATAATGTATGATGCAGTATATTAGTTATATTATGATGCAGTATATTAGTTAGTTATAATGTTTGAATGGATACAATATTTTTTGTGTAATTTAAGTATTAACTAACATGTTCTCTAAAACTACTATTACATTGCCCATCTCTAATGAATGAATGGATATATAAACACAAACATTAAACAATTACTTGTTTTAACATAAAGCTGAATTCCATTACCAAAGTATATTTTGTCGCTAGCTGCATCCACACATTGCTATACTTCAAAACACAAACCTCTTTATGCTACTGATCTTAAAAGTATTTAACATTGCTTTTTTAAATTGTAAATTACATAAAGATCACTTTTTAACCACTGCTCTTCCCACTATAAAGCCTAATTCTCATATTAAATAATACTGTACAAAGACATTAAAATATATATCTCAACAATATACATGAAGTTAGCAGTACAAGCACTATGTAACTGTACAATAAAAAATGTTTATGTATGTATGTTTTGTATATATAACAATTCTGTTTTGTTAAATAAACATGTGCTGCCTAAACAAAAGATTTAATTGCAAAAGTACTCCCCATATAAATTTGAAGGTTATAAAAAATCATTATTTTGAATACTTCATCCACTACAAATTTTATAATAACGTTTGGTTTTTATTATGTAAGTATGAATGTAAAATGTTAAAATGGAATCTTATAAGCCAAAATGTCAGTTATTTTATAGCATATCGTAACCGTCGTAACCAATAAAAAATATGTATTTCCAAAAGAGCCGTACTACCTGACGTACTAAAGTAAAATTGACAAAAAGAGAGATAGATGTTTTTGAATGAACATCAACGTTAAGTTTGGAAGTGGTAAAGAACTTACGTGACCCCACAATTAAGGTAATTCCGTTTCCAAAAACGATCTTTTCATTTCCTCTAGTCACACAGAGGTACAGACCACAGCAAAAATGTCTCATATATAAAATTTAAAGATATTAATATTTGAATGGATAAAAATTCGTTAGTGTAATTCAAGTATTAACTAACATATTCTTTAACAGTGTAAATTTGCGCAATACTCTCCATATAAATTTGAAGGTTATTAAGAGTATGATTACCACTGAATTGGCATCAATTAACATTTTATATTTTATGCTAATAGTATCAATACATTTGAATACTTCACCCACTACATGTTTTAAAATAATGTTTGTTATTTTCTATAGGTCTGTATGTAACATTTTGTAAAATTAGGACTTACAACTCTCCACTGTGAGTTTAATGCTGCTTCCAAATATAATTTTGTTGAATCCAGCAGTATTCACACAGAGGTTTTGGTAAGACTAAAAACTCTCATTCACTTTTACACTTTTAACAAATAGCCTTGGCAAAAAAAAAAAAAGATAAAGAAAAACAATAATAATTAAAATTGGTATTTCCATGTCATAATATATTTCCTTTATTTCTGAACATTTAAATATAGTTATCACTATTTTTATTTGCTAATATGCTAATATTTTAATATTTATATATATCATTCCAAAAGTACTGAGACAGTGAATGTAATATGATGTTAAACCTTTTTTTTTACCTGTTAAACTGATATTACCTCTAGCTGTAAATATGTTTTGTAAAATGTATATTTGAAATAAATATTGATATTCTAAGTGGAAATTATGTTACATACCCAATACAGAAAATACTTTTTAGAAATTGCTTTGTTTTTTATTTTAATATATTGGAATTCAAGGGTGTCAATAGTCTGTATATATGTTTAATAAGTGCATACAATTTATATGTTTGAAGGCTAATTTAACAATCCAAAATGTTTATGATATGTAAATTTAAAATATAATAAATAGATAAATTTGGAATAACTCTGTGTTTGTTTTCTAAAACTAAATGTAAAATGCATAGTTCTAATCCAGAGATTTGAAATTGGTAAAGAACTTACGGGATACCACAGTCACTTTAATTCCACTTCCAAATATGATCTTTTCACTTCTAGTCACACAGTGGTACAGACCACAACAAAAATTGGCCTTTTTTGGGGAATATAAGCGTATATACTGAATTTCTAGAAATTGTTAATACAATATCTGTACCCGTGTTTAATAACAAAAGTGCACACCATTTATATATGTGAAGGATAATTACACAACCCAAAGTCTTTTTGATTCTAGCTGCATTATGTAAAACTTAAATGTAATTAGAGAACAATTTGGAGTACTTCAGCGTTTGTATTTTAAAACTAATCAGGAAGTCCTCAAGTTTTCCATTAGTTTTGTTCCAAATTATTCAGCACATTTAGTTATATTATAGCATATATAAGCATGAAAATGATAATGAAATTACATGATCCCACAATTACCTTAATTCCCCTTCCAAAAGTGATCTTGTCATTTCCTCTGGTCACACAGAAGTACAAACCACAACAAAAATGTCTTACTACATCTAACCTTTCAGGCAATGATTGATATATATATATATATATATATATATATATATATTGCTTTATTTCTGAAGCATTTCAAATTGTGTTTCAGCTTAGCTATGAATCAATTCACTGATAACTGCGACAACATGATTACATATGGCAGGCATATCACAGAAGAATTAATCAATATTTTATTTTAGATTGGATTGCTGTTTTAATTGGCTATTTTTATTTACTGAGGACTCAATGTTGAAACAAACCTTCATTTCCAGAATTGTAATCAGAAGTTAATGTTACAAGATTATCTTGTTTTGGACAATTTCTAATGTTCTTTTCATTATGAAATTTATAACAAAATAATTCTTGTTATCAAAAACACATTTTGTTTCAGTTATAAATGTTCTGTACATATGTATATAGGCATCTAATAACACTAATTAAAGTTCTTATTTGTGTAATTGTTTTTTGTTTTTATTTGTCAATGAGAAGTTCCATGGCCAAATATTAATTTAAGAATACATATGAATATTGGCTTGTAATGGAGTTGTAGTTTAGGACATGTGCCTACTAACAATTGCAGCCAAATATTTCCACAGAGGTGAATTTAAGCTATTATAAGCGACAAAATTCCCTATGTAAACATAGACAGAAAAACATGAACTGAATTCATATTTGGTTTCCGTAAAAATGCACTTGTAAAATGCACACTTTCTGTAATGCAACAGAAATGTTTATAATAATGTAATATTTTTGTTTTAAAAAAAATTATACATCACACCCACATAGGAATAAGAAGTGAACAATAAAATGTACTTACTGGACTGAACTAGTAGTTTTGTTCCAGCTCCAAATATGATCTTGTAGTTGGAACCAGACGACCACAGTAAAGAACACTAGTACATAAACACTGTCCTGCATCTCAATGCAGAATAACAATGAGAAGCTGAATAAAAGTTAACAAAGAAATACTTAGGGTTTTTTTGTTTGTTTGTTTATTTGGTTGTTGTTTTCATGTATGTTTTTACTTTACATTATAAAAAACCGTATTCAAGTGTGCTATTGATATACTTGATTTATACTGTTAAGTATACAGAATTGGAGTATACTTAATCTTTTGATCGAGGTACCTTCAAGAAATGTATAATGAAGTATTCTTGACTTATACATTGTCTTGTAGTATGGGGTGGAATTGCTTAGAGTAAAGAGTAAAGGGGTAGAACTGAACCCGATGTACACAAAGATATTAACAAACACAGAAACAAATAAACAGTCTGATTATATTGACAATATTTTGTTTTGATTGAACACCATGATTTCATGTTTAAAATGTAAATAAACCACTAAAAGGCCATATCTACTAAAACAGTTTGAACAGGTAAGCAGGTAAAACACCTCCAATATCACATTGTATCTTCACTTTCAGAACAAATTTGTGACTTTACAGAAGAAGAAGAAACCTTCTTTGTATGGAACTTAATGGAACTTGAGTATTTGCCAAGTCTTTTAAAAATTATTTGTTAGTGTTCTATTCATCATGAGGTTTACACAAAACAAAAAAGCAGGTACAATTTAAAAATTACAAAAATTCAGATATAAGTTGTGGAATTCTCCAATAGCTACAATATTTGGTTTAAAGGTAAACTTACATCAGCTGCCTTTGATCCCCTGGTTACTGGCACTTTTAGGTATTGCATAAGATTAGTACTCCTATTTCTCAAACAGCAGTTAGATATGTAAATAAATACATTTTTGCAGCTCCATTCCATAATGAGGTCTCATTACTAGTAAGATCATGCAGTTACAAGCAGGGAAAAATTTGAAATGACTAATGCTGATGAGCAGTCTGCTTGATGTAGAAGCTGCTGGCCTACTGCCCCAGTTTCTACTACCAAACAAGCATGTTATCCAAGGATCACCTGCAAAAGGTGAGACAAAACAAGCTTATTTGTATATCAACTTTCATACACAGTGGCAGTTATAAAAGTGCATCACACAAACACAGAAAATTAAATACATTTAACAATGAAGCTAACAACTACTTGAGGTTTAGCACCTGAGAAACACTGGCTAAAATAGTTTACCAAAAGTAATAATAAAATTGTAATATAAACATATAAAAATTACGTTTGTCAACAGAGTATTTTGTGGTGTCTTTATAACTTGTGAATTCAGCTAATTCAAGGTGCATTCATTATGGGCACAGATGTTCAGTTATACACACACTGTTAATACAAATCCCTTTTCCAGAAATTTGGGAGTCATGTTTAAGACTAGGGTACCTCATCTTTACTTTAAATTATATTTTTCAGTAATTTGGGAACCAAGAGAGGGATATTTATTGTTACAAATTCTGCAACTATGTACAAGAGCTGTGGTTGCCATTATCTCAATCTGCTCTACATGATGAAGGTAAACATTTTCAATTGAATACAGATCTGGACTGCAGACAGGCCAGTCGAATGTTTGCACTCTATTGCTACAAATTCACTCTGTTGTAACTCTTGCAGATCTAACTATTTAGATTATTCAGATCTGATTATTATGCTGATGACAAAATATCTCTCCTTTGATGCTATTTTGAACTTCAGATGATGAACAACCTAAAAATTTTGCTATGTTGAATTAAAAAATGTTTAGTTTGCACTGGTTGACACAAAAAGTGATGAGCAATGACCTATTTTTGCTTGCAAAGTGTGAGCCTTTGGTGTATGCTACTTTTATGTCTTTTACATTCAGTCATTTATAGAGCAATGATTCAGAACAGAGTGACATGAGTTTTCTTTTAATTTTTTAAACGTGTGCTGCAGGCATCAGATTCTAAATTTGTTTAGGTTTACAAAACACAATCAAGTTGGTCAGTGAAATCACATATCCAAATTTTCTGGACATGGAGTATGTATAAACGTCACAGAAAGCCATAAACCGAAATGGGCTTCTTTGGACTAGCTGTGCATAAGATACTCAAGGTAAAATATTACTTCAGTAAAAGTAGAAGTCCTCATTGTAGATCTTCACTTCAGTAGAGGTACAAAAGTATTTATCTTCAAAATGGACTTAAGTGTCAAAAATAAAAGCACTGTGATGTACTACGGCTCTCTTGTCCTATTCTAATTTTTGTAACAAGACTAATACAACCAAGGTGCTGCCCCTCCAAACCAACAGAGGTCACTGTCTCCTGAGTATTAAGCCCAATTTATGTTTCTCTGTTGAGTCTATGGCGGGACGGTGGCGCACAGCTCCTGGGACCTGGAGGTTGTGGGTTTGATTCCCGCTCCGGGTGACTGTATGTGAGGTGTTCTCCCCGTGGGTTTCCTCCAGGTGCTTTGGTTTCCTCCCACAGCCCAAAAACACAAGTTGGTAGGTGGATTGGCGACTCGAAAGTGTCCGTAGGTGTGAGTGACTGTGTGTGTCTGTGTTGCCCTGTGAAGGACTGGCGCCCCCTCCAGGGTGTATTCCCACCTTGCGCCCAATGATTCCAGGTAGGCTCTGGACCCACCGCGACCCTGAACAGGATAAGCGGTTAAAGATAATAAATGAATGAATGTTGAGTCTATGCTGTAGGCAGTGTAGCCTAATGTGCACCTCTCCAGAAATGTAACTCATCACGTCTACACAGATCATAATGCACAAATTCGCACAACAGTTGATAACAACGAAGTCTGCCTTTGGTATTATTGTTTTTGGGGCAGAGAAACATTTTCACTTAGCGTAGCTACTGTGTTCATTCGTCTCCTAGCAATAGTGCCACCCTGTGTCATGTGGAGGGCTGAGAGGAGCAGGGAGATATGTTCAGACACGTTACGGTGTTATTAACAAATAAGCCACTGCAAAGTAACTGCAGATTTTCATAATATATTCGAGTAAAAAAGAAAGATATTTGACTTTTAGGTGTAGTGGAGTTAAAGTAAAACGTCACAAAAAAGGAAACACTTAAGTACCGATGCATGAAAAAGTACTTAAGTACAGTAATTACATTTAATTTAATGTAATTTACATTTACATTTAATAAGATGGATCCCAGGATTTCAGAGTCTCTCAGGTCTGTGTGCACTTCTTAATAGAAGTACTTAATCTGTTATACAGGGTAGATAATTTTCCTGAGCATATCAACAGAATAATGTAGTGGTACTGTGACTTTTTATTAATAATCTATAAGGGATTTTGATCGGAGGAAGATGGGTCTCCTTGTGTGTCTTGGTTCCTCCCAAGCTTTCTTGATCCAGACCTCTTCTTCCTTTGGCTGCTCCTGTCAGGGGTCGCCGGATTCTTGACACAACCCTCCTTATTTATCCAGGCTTTGGGACCAGCACTACTACGTGATGCATTCCAGTGTCTAGGTAAACACTCACACCTATAGACAATTTTCAGAGTCGCCAGTCCATCTACCATCGCGTGTTTTTGGAGCACCCAGTGGAAACCCACATGCACACAGGGAGAACACAGGGAGAAACTCCTTGATTGATCCAGACCTAAACAAAATCCTTACTCATACCTTACTCCAGATTTTTCTTTTACATTTTTAAATATATCAGTGCTCTAATAATTCAATTGGGGGCAGAGTTGTCACTTTGGTCAAAAGATTAATTCATTCATTAATTCATTATCTGTAACCGCTTGTCCAATTCAGGGTCGCGGTGGGTCCAGAGCCTACCTGGAACCATTGGGCGCAAGGCAGGAACACACCCTGGAGGGGGCGCCAGTCCTTCTGGTCAAAAGATCTGTAAGCAAAATCACCACAGCCAGCAGAGGGAGCTAATTGAACTCAACATCATACTCTAAGCAGTCTTGGGTAAAAAAGAAGGGCAAAAATCTATCATATGTAGAGGATTTTATGTATATTGGTGTCTACTTCATAAGAAACGGGAAGAGGGATCATGATGAGGTGGCTTGGACATCTGATATGGATGTCTACTTGGAGGACGTGCCAGAGTAGACCCTCCCAGCTAAACCGAGAACAGATTTAGGATCCCCCTGGAAGAGGTTGATGAAGTTGTAATGGACAGAGAAGCTTAGGATCTTTTGCTTGCCGTGTTGCCACCCCAAACGTGAAATGGATCAAAATGGGTAAGTGGATGAGATTAAACGAGAGTGTTGAAATTACAGGTACATCATTTCATCATAAATGCCACACAATCATTAATAAACGCAGTAATACCTTGACTTGTGTTCTCCCCGTGTCCATGTGGGTTTCCTCCGGGGTCTCTGGTTTCCTCCCACGGTCCAAATACACACATTGGTAGGTGGACTGGTGACTCAAAAGTGTCTCTAAGTGTGAATGTGTGAGTGTGTGTTGCCCTGTGAAGGACTGGCGCCCCCTCCAAGGTGTGTTCTTGCCTTGCGCACATTGAGTCTGGGTAGGCTCCTGACCCACTGCGACCCTGAATTGGATAAGTGGTTACAGACTGTGAATGTAAATGAATGAAAAAAGAATGTAATGAAATAAACATGTTCCATTTAAGTGTGTTTACTGTGAAACACAGAGGAAGATGCTGGCAGAGGTGGAGGTGATTGGCGGAAGAGCTTAGGGGAGTTTTTCTTTTCTTACTCTATAGCTTAAGTTCACTTACTCACTGCACACTTAATGCTACAATGCTACAAAAAACAGCAATACGACAGAGATGCATGGCAAGATAACCAAGTTTACTGAATACTCACTGGGCCATCTAGTGTCAGGTGGCGTAAGCTCGCACACTCTTAACTCAGTTCTCGGCTCGCATGATAAAGCAAAACATTGACCAAGTGACAGCTTCTATATTGGAAAATTGGTAAGTTGATTCACCCATAAGTCATGGTTTCACAGCACTTCTTAACACTAATCTATAATACGCTATATGAATTAAAGTCTGTAGACACCTGCTTGTCCAACGTTTTTTCCAATAGATCATAGGAAGCTTGTTACCCTGTGTATGTACCTTTATTCACTCATTCTCCATTATGCTAATCCATAGCCCAATTGGTTCTTTAGGTTCATGACATAATAACAGCTGTCTGCCTGAATATTCCATTTGAGGCTGTCTTTGGATCATGGTAGTTTCAAAGCGGACATGTTTGGGCATGTTTTTTTTTTTTCTTTTGGCATAAAAACTATGAACTATATAAACTATATAAAACTCACTAACCTCACTCTGATGATTTGATTTTAATAGATTGAGCCAGAATTGCTTAGTCTGATAAATAGTTGCTTTTAACAATTTCAAATAGGCTTATAAGTTATTATAACTGAGTGGATCAATATTAGAACATTAATATTGTAACATAAAAATTCTGATTCACATAAGTAGGTTATTCCAGTGAAATATGTGGAAAAATCCCCGATGCTTCCTTGTGCTTTTCTTCAGAGAGCAAGTGCTAATGTTGTCCTGCAGAGGCCCTTAACTCACATCTTTACTTGCTCATTCCCTCCATTGTTTCTATTAGTGATACTGTATATCAAGTCCTGAGCCAGCAGGGGGCACTGTGAGAACTCATCGGGTAGAAAGTATTCCACTTCACTTCCTTTTAAACAGACACATTTTTCCTAATGTTATATCTAACATTAACAGCTAAATAAGCTAAGAAAAATAGTGTCACTGTAAAGTATCCTGAGATACAAAATCTCTTTGATCATGCCTAAAAAACCAAGTAACTTGTGAAAAGCAAGAAAATAAGTGTCCCTGTACAGCAATGTTAAAATAAAGCTTAAAGCAAGAGGTTAGTTTACATCCAAATATTGGGATGAGGAATTATTATTTTTAGTTAGTTAGTTTTTTTTTTATCCTGTCTTCGTTTACATAGATATTTAATAATGGTTTTTAACATTACCACCTCACATTTACTAAAAAATAAAATTTTACTAAATTGTCCTTATGTAATTTAACAAGTGTGCCCTCAAAGGAACATACTTGTTTCCTGCTTCCTGTTTTGCTATGGAATTTGATTTGTATCAGTATCAAACAAACAAACAAACAAAAAAAGACATGAACCTAAAAAAAAAAAACAATGAAATTTAAAAGGGACATTTGGGGCTTATTTACAGAGCATGCCTTTTTTAGTTTTTGTTGTTGCATTTATAGAACCTCCGGTCTCAGGGTCATACACTAAACTTTTATAGTCAGCTTCACCTTCAGGACTTCTGTAATTTAATGACAGAGTCTAATTGGAGGGGATTACAAGGCTTATTGCCAACTGGCTGCTGAGGTATTTGAAGACAGTTTAAATGCTGCACCAAAAGGATTTTTGAAAATTTGCTAAAATTAATTTTAAGATCGAATGTTCAATCATCCATGATGGGCACCTTAGCCTTACATTTATAAATTATATGATACAATGTATTATTAATAAAAGTAAATAGCATAGTTTGTAAATTAATGAATTATTTTGTGTATTATTCTTTCCAAGAATTTTCTAAAAGTTGCATGAGTATCCATAAACCTTAACAATCAACAAGGAATGCAAAATCCATCCATCCATTATCTGTAACCGCTTATCCAGTTCAGGGTCACGGTGGGTCCAGAGCCTACCTGGAATCATTGGGCGTAAGGCGGGAATACACACTGGAGGGGGCGCCAGTCCTTCACAGGGCAACACACACATTCACTCACACACTCACACCTATGGACACTTTTGAGTCGCCAATCCACCTACCAACGTGTGTTTTTTGGCCTGTGGGAGGAAACCGGAGCACCCGGAGGAAACCCACGCGGACACAGGGAAGACACACCAACTCCTCACAGACAGTCACCCGGAGCGGGAATCGAACCCACAACCTCCAGGTCCCTGGAGCTGTGTGACTGCGACACTACCTGCCGCTATATATATTTATATATATTGGGAATGACATATACAAGTCCTGCACAGTGGTCAGAGGGATTTTAAGCCATTTTTCTTGCAGGATAGTGGCCAGGTCACTACGTGATGCTGGTGGAGGAAAGTGTTTCCTGACTCGCTCCTCCAAAACACCCCAAAGTGGCTCAATAATATTTAGATCTGGTGACTGTGCAGGATATGGGAGATGTTCAACTTCACTTTTATGTTCATCAAACCAATCTTTCACCAGTCTTGCTGTGTGTATTAGTGCATTGTCATCCTGATACATGGCACCGCCTTCAGGATACAATGTTTGAACCATTGGATGCCCATGGTCCTCCAGAATGTTTCAGTAGTCCTTGGCAGTGACGCACCCATCTAGCACTAGTATTGGGCCAAGGGAATGCCTTGATATGGCAGCCCAAACCATCACTGATCCACCCACATGCTTCACTCTGGGCATGCAACAGTCTGGGTGGTGCCCTTCTTTGCGGCTTCTCCACACCGTAACTCAGTAAACAGTAATGGTGGACTCATCAGAGAACAATACATGTTTCACATTGTCCACAGCCTAAGATTTGCACTCCTTGCACCATTGAAACTGAAGTTTGGCATTGGCGTGAGTGACCAAAGGTTTGGCTATAGCAGCCTGGCCATGTATATTGACCCTGTGGAGCTCCCGACGGACAGTTCTGGTGGAAACAGGAGAGCTGAGGTGCACATTTAATTCTGCTGTGATTTGGGCAGCCGTGGGTTTATGTTTTTTCGATACAATCCGGGTTAGCACCCGAACATCCCTTTCAGACAGCTTCCTCTAGTGTCCACAGTTAATCCTGTTGGCTGTATTTCATCCTTCTTGGTGGTATGCTGACATTACCCTGGATACCGTGGCTCTTGATACATCACAAAGACTTACTGTCTTGGTCACAGATGCGCCAGCAAGATGTGCACCAACAATTTGTCCTCTTTTGAACGCTGGTATGTCACCCATAATGTTGTGTGCATTGCAATATTTTGAGCAAAACCGTGCTCTTACCCTGCTAACTGAACCTTCACACTCTGCTCTTACTGGTGCAATGTGCAGTTAATGAAGATTGGACACCAGACTGGTCCAATTTAGCCATGAAACCTCCCACACTAAAATGACAGGTGTTTCAGTTTAATTGTCCAACCCCTGTATATATAAAGTCTTGTATTCATTGTTGATTATTAAGGTTTAAGGAAAGAATAATACACAAAATATTTCATTAATTTACAAACTATATATATATATATATATATATATATATATATATATATATATATATATATATATATATATATTAACCTTAGTTTTGTGTGAACTGGACTGTTCTGCATCCTAAAACATTACCCTTTATGCTAGAAATATAAGCTGTAACTATTGTAACGTTGATAATTATTTAATACTTTAAAAATGTCTCATTTTACAAGCTACATATCTGTGGGTATTTTAGGTGATGTTTTATGAGGGACATTTTAAACTCTATTAAACTATTACACATTCTGTTCTTATCAAGACCACTCTTTATGTTCCTTTGGGACAAACTATTTCAAATCCCATTCTGAATGAAACTGCTTAATATATACATTAAAAAAATAGAAAAAAATCCACTTTGTTACCCAGCTCTTTCTTAACCTTTTTTCTTTTTCTTTGTTTTTACAATATTTTTGATCTATAATCTTAAGGAAGATTATATCTTACATCTCATTAATGTAAATAAACATGATAAAAATAAATTCTTTGTAATATAAGAAGTTATAAACGCTAAATTTTAGGATATTATAATTAGGAAAATATATATGATATTTTCTGGTGATTATTACATAGTTTTCATTTTGTTTTATAGAGTAGCTTCCATTATTAGATATAAGATATACATTAATATACATTAGATATACCTTATAAATTAAGAATACATTATTTTTTGTATTTTCTAAACTAGCATTTAATAGACAAAGCATGTCCCCCACAAAGGATCTTTGGTGCAAAATGAAGTATTTTAATGGACTATTTACAGTTTTTAAAAAGGTGACGGATTTGGCATTTAAAAAATATCCACAATGTGAATTCTGTTTCCAGGTTTCTGTCCATTAGCATGACCCCTAACATTACAGTCACCCAATGTAACATAGTAGTTGTTTGGGATAAGCAACGTCTTTGTGGTCTTTGCAGTGTAAGCACTGTCTTGGTGAGAAAGACAACCAAACAACTGCTCATTCCTTATAAGAAAACAATTTTTCATTTGTGGGAATTGACACTTTCTGCAATGTTCTACTATGCAAATATATTCTTGCACTTCTAATCCTTTGTGCAACATTCTCAAGTACCTGTTATTAATACCCTAAAGTGTTTGTTAGTAACATTAAAGCCATTTGGTGCTATGAAATAAACTTTTCGTTTTTATTTATTTATTAACAGAAGCGTACACACACACAAAAAAACTGTTTTTCAGTTCTAGCCTGCACATTTCCTTGCATGTGCAGCAGATAATTATCTGAGGTTTTCACTAAGCTGTTATCAGTTATGTGCTGTTAAACCTGTGGTTAAAACACCCACTCTCAAAACTGCATTCTTATATGTAGAGTACATTTTATTGTAGCTGTAATTAATGATTTACATGTTTAAAAAGCAAAAAAGAATTTTAGCAAGCTATATATCATACAAAAGCACACCAAAGATCAGAATTATTGTACTATATATTTATTTCTATTAAACGAATAACAAATAACACTACCTCCTTTTTTCTACACTCACTGGCTCTTTTATAGACACTTTTTTCATCTGTTGCTCTACTGGCACTGACACTTAAGCGTGGATTAGACACAGCAGTGCTTCTATAGTTTTTAAAGCCCTCAGTGTCACTGCTGGACTGAGAATAGTCCACCAACCAAAAATATCCAGCAACAGTATCCTGTGCCCACTGATGAAGGGCTAGAGGATGACCAACACACACTGTGCAGCAACATACAAGCGTTGTCTCTGATTTTATATCTACAAGTTGGACCAACAAGTGTTACATCTAATAGAGAGGAGAGTCAGTGGGTACAGTGTATAAAAATTCGAGTAGCACTGCTGTGTCTGATCTTCTCATACCAATACAGCACACATTAACAGATCATCCCCATGTCAGTGTCACTGCAGCACTGAGAATGATCAAAATCATACCTGTTCTGTGTTTTGGCGGTCCTGACCACTGAAGAACAGGGTTAAAGGAAGCAAACAATGTATGCAGAGCAACAGATATATTATAGTCTGTAATTGTACAAATACCAAGGGCTCCTCTATGGTAAGTGGAGCTGAGATAATGGACAATGAGTGTAGAAACAAGATAATGATAATAATGTTATGGCAAATCCATATACATAAAAAAGTGAAGAAAAAAAAGATGTGTTTAAAATCAAAGGCACATGTATAAATTATATTATTATGATACTATTTCTCCCCAAAAAGTATTACATTTCCAATTAAAATTAAGTGGACTTTCTCCACAAAGAGAAGTAGAAAATGTCACTTCCATATTTAATGTCAATTATGCCACATTTTATTCTCAGCAATTAAATTTTGTATTAAAAATGTATGTTATATTCGGTTGTGGATACTGAGGATGGTTTACGTTTTTTCATTCAAGAAAAAAATATCAGGTTACAAATATAACCTGACCATGGAATTCAAATGGTTCATACCATTATTAAAAAGAGAAAAAAAATGAAATAAAGCATTATATTTTAGAAAATACACTGGTGTTTAAAACATTGAAATCATAGAAAGCCAATCTTGTTGTACACTAATTTTGACCCATAACTAACTCTGTACGATGACTGAATTTGTAAGGAACTTTACAGTCTGTGAAGTGCTGTTAGTATGAAATAATGTTATAATAAAATTATGCCAAACATGAAAGCTAGCGTAAGCATACTCATTAGTCATTTCTCACACAAGTACGTTGCCTAAAGTTTTAAAAATACTACACTCTGAAGACTTATCAAAATATATGACATGAAAAAATACTTTGTGAAAATACATGTAAAATACAAAACTGAAAATGTGTATTTGCACATAAGCTTTGATATACTTGGAATTCTCAACCAGTAATATTGTCTTCCAACAAGGTTGATTCGATATTGGCAAGCAAGGATTAAAAAACACCCTAACAAGAAGTTATGGGCATTTCAGAAACATTTTAACTTTAGGCAATGAATGCTTTAACTGTCATCATCACATTTACTGCAACAGCTTTAGCCAACAGAAGACGAAGACCGGTCACAAGCAAGGACATGTAGTTTCCTTTAGGATCTTCTACAAAATAAGAAAACGTTATGAGATCTAATGGTATGGACTGGACTGTGAAATGCTATGAGAAGTTATCTACAGTCAAATAATTACACATAATTACATAGTCAAATATTTAAGTGCACGTCCCGCACATTTTTGTGGAATGTAATGTATGAGGACTGTTTTTGTTACTAAATATCATATATTTCATAAATTGTAAATTAAAATTAAAAAAATATTTAAAAAATAATTTCATAAACAGCTTTCTTAAAGGTTGTGTTTATATATTTCTTCTGCAAATCAACTAATATTTATAAGAATTGGAGGGCAATTATATGGTACATTTTAGATATTTAGTACATTTAGTTACATTTTAATAATATATTGGCTTTTACAGTTTTGCACTCCGAAAATAAACACTGAGTTTGGCCAGGCATGTCCAAGCTATATCAAACAACCATTCTTAGTAACACATAGTCTGTACTTACCCGAATTGACATCTTGGGTCTGATTAGTTTGTATGCTTCCAGCTGGGGGATCACAATTAGGTTGTGGTTTTACCTTGACTGAAAAAATATAAAAACATATTTATACGTACAAATATATTTATGAAACAAATCACATATTCTACCTATGGTCATAGCCCAATATCTTATTATATAAGAGGTTATAGGTCTTAATAAGTCAATGAGTCTATTTCTAAATTCCATGAAACACCAGTGTAGATATCTCAGAAGAACAGTTGCGAGAAGTAGTTTACAAACAAAGTGTTGTCTAAAATTTAACTACAGAGGTGTATGAACATGATAAACATTAATTCGTTCATTCATTGTCTGTAACCGCTTATCCAGTTCAGGGTCACGGTGGGTCCAGAGCCTACCTGGAATCACTGGGCGCAAGGCACATGATAAACAGTTACAGTAAATGACTTTTTTTTTGTATTTTGATTTACATTTTTGTTTCCAAAGAGGATGTGTTAACAAATATTAAATTGAAGGTGCATTTTTTAAATACAAGCAATATAAATATACATGAATACCTAACCATTTATAATTGCAATGGGCAGTGGGGCCAATATTTTGGGTCATGACTGCAATGACTCACTTCAGAAGCTAAGAAAAAAGATGGGAGAGATACTAACCATTTTCATTTCCAGCTTTTGCCTCTTTTCCCATGAAATTGCATTTGTCCATTTTGTCCATGTCTTTAGAAAACGCTGCATAGTAATACGTGCTGGTTTTGGACAGTGTGGCATTGCCAACGCTGACAGATTCCTGGGCATTACCCTTATTGATCAGGGTCATTTCCCCATCTTTTGGATAGAATCCTGCAGCCAGGCACACGTCCAGTCCATTAGTTTTATCCACAGGAGCCAGGATTGACAGAGTGGGTGGAGAATTAGGTGTTCCATCCTCTGGAAAATAAGGAAAAGACTTAATAGAAAGAATATAAGGTCAGAATTAAAAAAAAAAAATTCAGCCATGTACCCACTGCAATGTTTAACCCTAATCCTAATTTATTTCTTAATAAATATATATGCATTTTATTTTTATAGCTATTTATACTAATGTTAATGCCTAAAATTTTTCATTGTTAAAGCTTTATTCTGGATTATGAAAACCACTCCCTTTCACTCAGAGATCTTCGAGGTTACTCCATCTCTCCAGGGAATGCCTTCCCATTGCTCCACAGCCCAGTGCTCAGGATGTGATATTGCTATTGAACATGGTCACTTTAAGCTAAGGCCATGCTCCAGAACATAACATCCTATCGATCAATGCTTTTCTGTGTTGAGTGCGTCCTTTTTCAGAGACTGCACTTTAATAGCTAAGTAGTTGCTGGGTCCGAATATTTGGAATTTATCAAGATACATACACCCCTTCCTACTAAACCTAATGGGGGTACTAACATTACTTGTCCAGAAACATTGTCTAGTAACAAACATATGTTGCAATGTTTCAACAAAAGTTACAACCCAATGAATTTGACTGATATATGTAGTCTCAGTTACCCTCAGTTGATTTTTATTACTTTTTATTACTTTTTATTCTGTTTTATCAGTGAATACATGACAAATTACATGCTGGTAATTAGCATTCTATTACCCTATTTTTTTGACGATAGGACAGACCCTCAGACGATGAATATGAAAATGTCAGACAGGATGTATTTGAGTGTTCTATCCAGAACTAATCATTTAACATCAATACCTGACCTCAATAATGCTCCTACGTCCTTACGGAAATTTTCCATCATCTAGTTTACTGCATGACAAGCTATCCTGCTACTCAGTCAAGTCACAGAGATTGAGGTACTTTGGAAACATAATCCATTAACAAAGTCCACCACTGCATCAAGAAATTATATCTTTAAATGTATTTTACAATGAGAAAGCCACACATCCATACTTTGCATAAATGCTGTAGAGTTCTTTAGGCCCAAGCTCATCTCAGATGATTCGAAAGAAAGGAGAAATGTGTGCTGTGCCAAAGTTTTCATAGTTATCAGCTATAGGTGCTAAATTCAACATATATCATGGTATTGAGCCGCATCTTCGTGTTTTACATGTGTGTTTTACATAAGTGTGAAGGCACCACTGAGATGGAGGCATATACAGGAGGTCCTCGAGTTACGTCAGTCCCGAGTTACAATATTTCGTGGTTACGACACATCTCCCATTTACTGTATAAAGCCTTGTTTCGACTTAAGTGGTTTTGCGTCGTAAACGTCGTAACACGATACAAGATACAGATACAAGTCTTGTATCAAGCAAGAATGGGCAACATTTCCACTTTTTTCGCAGAACTGCAAGAATTTATATCCTCGGTTGCCATTTAAAATGTGATATAAAACAATGAATATATATATGAAAAATCTCCCAACTTTTCTGGAGGGTGTCGCAGTCATTACACCTAAAATGTGTTTATAGTTATAAAATACAATAAGTTGGACAGTGAACATTTTATAAACATTTTCTTTGTTCATTTGTCAGTTGCATAAATGTTAACGAGAATGAACCAAACATAGAGACTTTTTTTATGTTGCATTTTACACAAAATCACAACTTTTCCAAAAGCAGGGTTTGTAAAAGCAGTGAAATTAAGCAACTGTAATTTAATTTTATAACATTTTGATTTCGGGCTTCATGGATATGCATTCAACAGTTTTGTTTGTACTTTGTTTCTAATTTTATGCTTTCATGACTCCAAAAGCATCATTAGTCATACATATCTATGGTCACTTTAGCTCTATGTATATATACACTTAAAGACATATTAAAATGGGTGTTAATTCATTTTTTGACAAAATGTCTATACTACAAATTTTCATCTAAATATCTATTTCTTACAGCACTGAAAAGTTGACCAAAGAGTTGACATCACTTGTATATAAGTATTTTAAACCTCCAAAAGCTACTCATATTACTCCAGTTAATAAATATACTTGGTAATGCTTTACAGCAACTACATTCATGGCATATTTACTATCAGTAAATTATATGGCACATTCTTACTGAAACGTCTATCAAATATTTTCATTAATGTATAACTAGTATAAAATATAATTGAAATATATAATATTATGTATATTGAGTACTTCATAAATTCACATTGACTTCATTATTATATCTTCTTATCATAGATCCTATCATGAAGTATACACTGATTAAGGGAGTAATATTGATGTAATGTGATTTTTGAATTTTTGAATGTATATGATGTGTATTCCCTGAAAATAATACATTACATTTTAATTTTAGCATGATAACATGAAGTATTTCATAGTAATGTATTAATTCATGTTTTCAATATAAATCTGCACCTGTAATGGCCTGTTTATATGTTGATTATGCATATTTCATGAACATTTACTAATAAGCATATGACAGTACCAATTATTTGCAAGTATTAAACATAAAAAAAAGTTATAAGCAGAGTCTTTTTCCTATCCACAATAAAAAAAGAGTTTAGCCCACGAGAAAAGGGAAATATACTGATGTCGATCTATGAAAAGTTTAGTGTCTCTAAATCACAGAAAGTTACTGAATATAATAGAGTATGAATATACTGCCTGATGCTGGAGACATAGTTTCCAATAGAATTCAGATTGGGTCTTGGCCAAATATTTATTTTTAAATGCTTTTTCATAGCAGGGAGGAACAAAGGCAAAATACTAGGTAAAGAAAACCTTCAAGCACTTTTTTACATTATCAGCATTACCCATAAAACCACTTTTAAGATCAGTAGACACATGGGTTAGTTGCTCAAAATATTATAATAACATTATAGATCATCACTTTGCAGAACATGGACTCTTGACATGAGAATTGAATTATGCCTGAAATATATTACCTAAGATTTTATTTATTACTGCAAAAGTATGACTGTCAAATATATTAAATAGCAAATAACATATTTGAGGTTGTAAAAAATGTAATATTGTAAAGTAATTGACATAATACTACTCCGTCGTACTGTAAAAAAGTTTTAAATAAGTATTGGACTGTAATCTGTTTTGCAATTCACTGTATGACCTTACTAACTTAAGTTTAAATTTGATCTGGTAATGCATTTTATACTACTTCTATTACAGATGACTAACTAGTAGCATTATTACGAACTCTATGAAAATAATAATAAAAAAACAAATATTTTTCAAAACCAAATTCTTATTCAGTTACTGAATTCAGATACATTAAGAAGCACCCAACTATGGACTCAAATGTTAACTTGTGCCCCCCAAATAATGAAATATGTACATTCACTGAAATGTAATGCTCTGGAACAACTGCATAAGCCCAGCAATTGTCTTCACAAATTAATTCTATAATTATTAGGAATGCAATTCTATATACACCCAATATAACACAATTATACCTCAAAAGTTATTTTAAAAAAAATCACAGTCCAAAAAAAAATTGCATGTGCAATATTGCTGTTTTACTTTTTTTTCTTTTTTGTATGATAAGAAAATAACAATTTCTCTTTACACTGTGTGAACATTTCATGAATGGACTAAAAAAAATGGTCCAAAATGGTTTGATATAAAATACTTCATCTTAACGTTTGCTACAAGTTGAAGGTGTTTTTTTGCTTCTGTTGAAAAGTAATTTTTGGCATTATTGCTGCATTCAGGTTGTGCCTGAACATAACAATAACTACATGGACTTGAGCTCTAAAAAGACAGCACTTAACCAGTGATAATTTACACTATTTACACTTTACACATTGTACTGTACTGATACAAATGATGAGTACAAATTTCATACATTTGAAACCTGTATGATATCAAAACAAGGCATAATTAATTAGCTTTTACCCATATTACCCATTAAGTTCTAAATTTGAGCACTCCAGAAAATACCTCTCTTTGATGAGTGCGATTTTTACTTTTCACTTAAAATTTACTCATTAAGTATTTGATCAGGCAACAGGCTACAAAATAGCTAATAACCTAAATCCAGTCATTGGCAGTCCTCTTTTCCTAGCCTAGAACGTCCACAGCTGAATGAGAACAACTAGTACTGTTTCAATCTGTTGCAAGCAGCCTATTACAAATATGTCTTGTGAGCAAATTCTCTCAAAACAAATTTTTCATTATGATTTCAAGAAACAAATGCAAAAAAATTACTTACTTGGGAGAACATGAACAGATATCGGTTTTCCAAAAGTGAGAGGATCAGTGGCAACACTGCTTTTATTACCCTTACAAATACTAGTGGACTTAAGATCAGCTCAAGCACAAGCAGTATTAGCAAACCTAAATTTATCAGTGATGATAGTACTGATCAACTGAGCAAAACAACAACCTTGAGTCAAATATAATGAAGAAATTTTATAATTCAAACTGTTTTAACCAGAAGAAGTGTCAACATAGCCCAATAGGCTATGTTAGGAAGGCTTAAGGCAAAATGTCCAGCCATTTTATGTCAGTTTACGCATTCCTGTCCAGTGAAAATATATGTGGTTAGATGATTAAAATAGATTTAAGCAAGTTTTCAAATTATATATAAATTTTACTTACTTGGAGTTACAGTGACTTTAATGGGTTTCCCAAAAATGAGCTCAGCAGCCACATCATTCAAGACTTCAACAATATCCTTCAGTGATGACCACAATCTTCATGACAATAAGAGGACGTACTTCACTGATATAAACATAAATTCTACAATATCTATTAAGAAAACTCTAGTTTATTGCCATCTGTAGAAGCCTATCGTCACTGGTTTACATACCATTCACATGCACCATAAAGCAGTGCTATGATATAAGATGAAAAAATTATATAAACCCAAAAAAAATGCAATCCAGTTATATAGCAATGATAATCTAGGTGGTCTTCCAAACATCTGGGAGGTCTTCAGACATTGGTATATCTGCAAAATAAAGAAAAGCAGTGTTCAGAATTTTTGTATGGCGCTTAATGGTAAATGAAGCACTGTGGTAGTCCAAGACACAGTGATACACATCAGTACAAAAACCCTTCAAATGGTTTTCATAAACAATATGTTTGTGCAGTCATTTGCGCAGTGGTTTCAAAATGTATGAACATTTTTAAATGACAAAATTCACTAATTAGTTTTTCTGTATGTTGTAGGTAAGTCAAATAACAAGTAATAAATGACATTTAATTAATTTCTAATTCCTACCTCCATTCAGTTCTAAAGGAGTGCTGTATACTTCACTTCAAGTTTCGTGACATTAAAAATCCTCAAAATCAAAACAGTAAAATATTAAATATCAGTTTTAAGCACATTACTGGCATGTCTAAACCATATCTAATTTGAATGATATGCACAAGGCACAGAGGCAGTAGGTTTTTGTACAGGGACCATAAGGAAATGAATCACTGTGCGTACCCCAGTCCCACAATGACAAACGATTGAACAAAAACCCTCCCTCTGCATGCTTATTGAGGAAATGCTAAAGGGTTAAGTGAAAGTGTAAAATTTGCATTCAAAATATTTTTTTTTGCTTTTAAACAGGGGGTAATCTGCAATGTAAGGAAATTGGAGAAATACAATTTTGATTTAAAAGCAAAATATGATTAAATTTTTATTGGCACATTTGGAACAAAAATTAACATACAATTTTTGTGCCTACAGCAAAAATATAGCCTTAATTTTGATGGAACAATTTTTTAAAAATAATCAGAAAATAACCACTGCTTAGAATTTCAGTTCCATGCAGATGTCTAATATAAATGATCAATAAAAATGTTACTTTAAGAATTAAACACTATGAATAGGGTTAATCAGTGTTACATTTCTTTTTAGTGACCTCATTTAGACATTGAAGAAAGCAAGGACAAATGAGCATGTGTATGCAGAATGCTCTTATCTGAAAAGTCTTTAAATTAAAGTGAGTCACGACAAAATGCAAAGGGGTAACTATTTAACCACATTAATTTAGGAATCCAGAGCTCCTAGCAACCCACAAAGTCAGCCATATGTGTTTTTTCTGAAAACATGAGGAAAAAGCAAGTTCTGATTTTGTGCTCTGTCCTAGATAGTAGGCAGTAGGTAGAGAGCAGGCAATAGGATAGTAGTAGTGTCTTAAGTAGGATAGTAGGCCTTTTAATTATCCCACTTCTGTATCTGAGTCCTATCACAGAACTGGATCTGCATTATGAGTGCAAAGACTAGTTTAAATAGAGCCCAAAGAACACAATAGCACAGAGAAATTTGTGTACTGGTTAAATATGGATGAAAGTCATTAAAACAGCCATTCTGCTCCTCACATCTCATTCCAGGGTACCTCACATTTGAAGTAAACAGAGGTTCATTCTCATTTAAAAGAACAAGAGCTGAAAGTGCTTGTTAGAACAGGGCTGTTTAGACACTTGTTTTGCATTATTGCATGTTTGCATTCTAGCAGTTTAGTCATATGTGAATTATTCTGTGTAGCACCTTGGTCCTGGAGAAATGTTGTGCCATTTCACTGTGTACTGTACATAGTATTTAATTGCAATGGCAATAAAAATACACTTGAACTTAATAAACAAAATACATTTGACATTTTGAAGCCACTGCTGGCTGGATATTTTTGGTTGGTGGATTATTTGGGGGGAAAGCATTGATACTGACGGCTGAAAAAAATCTAGAGGTCCTGCTATGTCTGATCCACTCGTACCAGCACAACTTACAATAACACATCACCAACAGACAGGGCCTTCACTAGAGATTAATGGTTAGGGGAGCTAAGCTTTAACCAGGGGGGTCTGCCAACTTTCTTAAATCAAAAGGAACGCAGAGACCGGGTGACCAGTAGGTACTTGTAAATCATTTTTAATTGTAGTCAATCAGATAAAACATCTTTCTGCCATCAGGAATTTTAATGCATGCCAGTAGCATTTTTGAACAACAGCTAATCAGAAACTGTCCAAGTATTTTGCAAATACTGTGTTACCAGTTTAAAATAACTTTATTTTAAATTATTCATAAATTACAATAAGATCTTAAGTGAAAGAATCTTATTGGTCTAAGAGTCTAAAAGACAGTCTCGTCCTCATTACATTATCATATTTAACTTATGTCCAGTCAAAATGTTGTAGAATTAATACCTTATTTAGGACTCATATTTGTCTTACACTCTAATAATAGTTTACTAATGTTATTGTTAATCTATAATCTAATCTTAATCTACCAAACCCAAAACATAACATTAAACTTTAATCTAAACCCCAATTTAAAACTAATTGTAAATATATAGGATGTTTAAGGGAACCTCTACAACTGTGAGGAAATTGCATCTCGTTGGAGGGAAAAATGAGTTGTTTGTACGTGGTTTAAGTTTAACTTGTTAGTAAGTTTTTATTCACCACAAAAACTAATTTGTAACTTGAGTTGTTTAGTTTGTAGCACTTTTGGTAATACATTTAGCCATCTTCCGAGTTTGGAGGCCCACCTTAAGTGATTTGAAACAGCAAAAATAAGTCAATATTACCCACATATGGAGCAGGAATAGAGCAATATCCTCATTTCAGTTCCTGATTTTCTGTCCATTGTCTAAAACAACTGCAGATGCTTTAGAGAGAAACTAGCGCACCAAACCAAGTTAGTTTGTTCTCTCATTCATTTACAGACCCTGGGGCTTCGTAAACACATTAGACCCGTTTCAGAGCACACAAGCTGATTTGAGCTAGTGAATGGTTAGGAAAGATCTACTAAATTATAGTACTAAATTATATAAGTTTTGGCTGGTAGTTTGCAGCCAATCACATTAGAATAAAGCACATTGCCAGCTTGTATAAACTACAGTGACACTAACTCATAAAAAATTATATGCCTGAGGCTATCTTCTTCAAATCCTTTGGCACAGAGACAGTGTGTTTTTGTACAAGCACAATAAGGAATGAATCACTGTGCGTACCCCAACCCCACAATGACAAATGATTGAACAAAATCCATCCCTCAGCATGCATGCTAAAGCTAAATTGTACATATAAAAAGTGCATTCAAAAAGTATTTTTACTTTTACATAGAGGGATACTTCTTTACATAACTAACCGGGAGAAACACATTTTCTTTTTTAAAAATCAATGAAATTGAAACCATTTCAAAATTTTGACAAATTTGTAACAAAAATAGGAATGCAATGGCAAAAATATAGCTTCATTTTTGTTGTTGCTGGAACTAGATCTAGTTTGATGTTAATCTGAAAACAACCCTGCTTCCTACCTCATTGGTACCGCTTTAAAATAAGACTACACTTATAAAGGTTTAATAAACCAGTCAAAACCCTGTTTATTACATGGTTTTATTAGTGGTGATTAATTAGATGGTAAAGACCTTAAAGGTCATTAATAATCATTTGTAACACACAGATAGGAAGGGCTATAGTGATGTGAATGTGTCAGAGAAGTTATGACAAATGTTAAGATACAGAATAAGCTGAGACTTGAGAGTATGTGAATTCACATGTTTATGTACACCACATTATCACTGATGTATAAAAAGACACTCTTGGTGGTTAATTCATTAAACGGTTAAACTTATTAAAAAATACATGCTGAAGCTGACAGGGTTCATGTCACAGATGCAGAAGACAAAATAATGTCAGCATCCGGCAAGATCTGAGGTTTAACTGTGTAAATGGATGTGGGTTCACTATTTGGCAAACAACAGGTCACAGTTGCCCTTTATTTTTAAGTGTTATAACTGATTATTAATGACTATTAATATATGAACAACATAATAAATAGATTAATAATAAATACCAATAAAATAAATAAATACTAATAAATAAATAGAATACCATTCTAAAGTGGTACCTTCATTCATTTATTCATTCATTCTTTGCCTGCCACTGCTTATCCAGTTCAGGGTTGAGGTGAGTCCAGAACCTACCCAGGTTCCTGCTAGGCACAAGGCAGAAACATATCCCAGAGGGGAAACATGCAATACTTTATTAATATGAATACTCAGTTTTTCATTTCAATTAAGGTGACTGTCTGTGAGGTTCCAGGTGACTGTCTGTGAGGAGTTTAGTGTGTTCTCCCCGTGTCCACGTGGGTTTCCTCCGGGTGCTCCGGTTTCCTCCCACGGCCCAAAAAACACATATTGGTAGGTGGATTGGATGGTGACTCAGGAGTGTCCATAGGTGTGAGTGTGTGTCGCTCTGTGAAGGACTGGCACCCTCTTCAGGGCGTGTTCCTGCCTTGTGCCCAGTGATTCCTGGTAGGCTCCGCACTCACCATGATCCTGAACTGGATAAGCTGTTACAGACCATGAATGGATGGATGAATTTAGCAAAAGCATTGCCAAAGGCAAGACAACACAGCTTGTATATGCAGAAGGCTCTTTATTCAAAAGGATCATTATATTCAGAAATGTCGCAAAACACAAAGTGCATAAAAAATTGAAATAAGTATAAGAAAATATGAATATGTGTGGATAACCACACTTAAAGTGCACATATTATTATAGAAAAACAATCACTTAGCACATAGCATTAGCACATACATTTAGGGAGCTACCAACCGACAAATTATATACTACAAAGAGTGTGCCTGTTTAACAACATGACAGAATGTGTGTCTTTACTCAGCAGAGTTATTTAAACTATCACAGTGAAGCAGATTTTTTCTGCTATCAGTGCAAACTTTACATTTAAAACTTAATATTAACTGGTGTTTTGCTCATTTCAAAATCAAACAATTTCCTCTTCTATCTCAGGTGAAGCCATCCACTGCTTCTTTTCAAATTGCTCATTAAACTACACAGAGGTACATCTCAACATGCTGAGTGGAACCTGCTGGAGGAGAATGCAAACTGACAAAACCTGGTACACCAAGCAACAGATACACATGGCAGCTAACATTGTACGAGTGTGACAGGGGAAAGATTTGGGGTCATCTTATCAACCAGAAAGAGAATGGTCAACTTCTATTGGGCTAGACCACTTACACTGTTGCAGCACTTGTGTATATATCTATGCACGACATAGTAAAAAGTATACTATAATATATACATACACACAGTATATATATATAGTTTAGATGTATTTGGAAATACACAAAACAACATAAAGAAAAAACTATTTACCAAGTCAGGAAGTCATAATTATTTTGTAAAATTATCTCTACCCGACAGCATCTCTTTATGCTTGTTCATCTACATTGTATTTTATTATAGAATGTGTGTGAAAGGAAAACTTTTAAGTCCCTAAAATTCTGCTATACCCTGGTGTCCAATTCTTTTGTTTTTACTGTTAGTTTTCTCACTAAAACTAAAGTTAGGACTGTTAGTTTGAAGATGTGCAGTGGCCAGACCACATGCATTGATGTTGCAATTAAAGGGACTGGTAAATTAAAGCAGCAAACTGTATACGAATGGCCCCAGTACCAGACTGACCTTAAATGCTGGTGTTATACATTACCATTGTTTTTCCTGACACAGACTTTTTACTTATGATAGCATTTCAGGTAAGTTCTGCTTCAAAATTTTATATAAATAGTTGGGAATTTTCTTTACTGCACATAGAACCACACAATGGTACCAAGCATTTGGCAGATTAATGCACACAGAAGTGTATTATGTTAAATTTTCTCCCAGATTTAGTAATAGTCAAACCCGTGTTTAAGTTCAAGTCTTCCCAAAGTGCATGATGTGACCAGACTGTGTCTATCCAGACAGACCCAAATGCTCAATAACATTAATTTAATAATGCAAGAATGTAAGACACATTCATTTCAGATGTATGGCAGTAGGGTGCTAACACATATGTCACAGAGATCAAACACAGATGGACCTTGAGTGGTACAAATGTCTAAGTTCACAACAGGCCTGGCTCCCACTAAACGACACCCTCCAATCATTCCAATCATTCAGCATGATGCATACTTCAATTCATCACCAGGTTTGAACATATAAGTGCTGAATATTGTAGTATAATCACTTCTAAGACAGAAAGTAGGCACAGAAATTCAAGAGACAATAGGCGGGAACACTAGACCGACAACATACAAATGGCAAATGCCTATTAGCAATGCTAGCCTGGTTTGAAATCTGTCAGGTCATGTGACAGTCAATGTTCTTCTTCAAGCACATTTATGGTGCTTTTCCACTGCATGGTACCAACTCTACTCAACTCTACTCGTTTGGTACTCGGTTGGTTTTCCACTTTAAAGTCCCCAGTCCCCAAAATGTAGCTGATGGTGTCTCCTGCTCATGTTGCTTCATCTGGCTCTCACTGGAGTCTTTCATTGGCCAATAATCCAATGGTACATCAAGCAACAGACACCTAATCAAAACACCACGGTACAATTTTCCAAGCTGCTGTTGCAAGTCAGAAATATACAAATGTGATCTCAGCTGTAGCTTGGAGATTTAAAAAGTTTGTGCTGGATGTTTACATTTCATCACGATTGACAGGTCTCTCTGCACAGCAACTCAACACTATTGCAATTAAATTAACACTGTCAGTGTAAAAATGAATTATTACTCGTCAACATTCTCAATGTTATCATAATAGTGTTGTTTTAACACTGGTTAATTTGCTTTGTGGGCAATCAGCAATGTTTACATGTCACGTTTAGCCCCTACTTGGCTCACTTGGAACCCAGAGCGAGCAGGGAATTATGTTTCCATTTCCATGTACCAGGTACCAGTTCTCCTTATTGGAAAAGCAAATAAGCCAAGTAGAACTAAGCCAAGTGGGGACCATGCAGTGGTAATGCTCCATAAGTTGTCTATTGGTATTGTGTTAGGAGCATTTCCCAAAAAAAAAAAAATGCAAGACTGGCTTAACATATCTTGAAGGAAGCATGTGCTGTTTTTCACCTTTACAACTTTGTCACATCATGTAGTTTGGGAAGTAATAAACTAAAAACATGGAATAGAATAGAATCTTTCTTTGTCATTGTACATGGTACAGCGAAATTCTGTATTTGACTATGACTAGCTCTTTCGTTGGGATCTTCTCAGATAAAAGACAATATTGTGTTTGAGCATAGGCCACAAACACTTTTTGTAGAGGTCTCAGAATGGATTGGATCACTGTGCCCCCCGTAAGTACACAGTGAAATACCCTGAGGCAAAAACCGTTCAAAAGACTTTGCATGAATGAGAAAGATAAGGCAGCTGGTGTGTGCGTTTCAAAAAGATCTTTAACAACTTTGGTTTCCTCTCAGGATGTGGAAAAGTTGCCCACAACATGCATATACACACCTTTTTTTCTTAAATATTGCAATGCTTTTGCTACAAAACTATAGTTTCCATTCAACCTAAAATGTTCAAGAGCACAAAAAATTAAACAAATAAAAATAATAATAAAAAGATTT